>NC_052533.1:86092995-86342995 GCF_016699485.2 Gallus gallus
TTACTTATGTGCATACAAGAAGATGTCAAGGATAATTCTTCAGTTTTTGTTCTTTTCTGATTAAACTATAAGTTCTTTGCAATAGCAACATGTTTATAAGTCGCATGACTCAAGTGCAATATTCTTATACTTTAATTCAGCAGATATTTTACTGGGAAAGAACAAACAAATTATTTGATTTTCCAATAATTAGTGCTTCAGTATCCAGTTCTTTCTAATTAATATACAGCATTAATTTGAAATTGAGATGGAGATTAGGTAGCTGTATATAAGTATGTCAAGTCAATGCAACGTATAGTAATCAAGAAAATGCATTTAGAGATAATTTCAGACTAAGAGTCCAACAATATTGAACTTAGATACAGACAGATTTCATTGCTAAGTAGAAAGATTTTATAACAAAAAATACATAATATTCCTGTATTGTTTGTTTGAAGTCTTGCTCAGGACCTAACATTGCTTTGTAGTCTAAATTCAGGATTTATACCAGTATCGTCACTTTTTTAACACTATATACAGTTGGAAATCTTTAATTATTTGCATATAATTGTTTCTTTAAAAGTTTGTTTATTTTCAAAGTTTTTCTAATATCTCTGCCTCCTAAAGAAATGTGCATTCCATCTATATTATGGTGATTTGCTGTCAATATCATGAATATCTTGCCCAGAGAAGTTGTTATTTCCAGACTACTACTACTCTTTCTGTGTATCTGAATGTCAGCTTTTTTGATGTAACTGTGAACATTGATGATGTTCACAGTGGATTATTTTTCTATTATGGACCTTAAATCTTTTTTAACCTGTTCTCCTGGATGAAACCTGTCCTCTGACAGCACATTCTTTGCATAGGGTCACAGATGTCTGATGCTATTTTTGGCTGTGTTAAATCACATTTTCATATGAATGGACCACTAAACTGAATATGTCCATGTATTATCCAGTGAGATGAATCACTTCAAATGACTGCTTATGGCTGACAATCTGCCACGTTATATGTAAATTATATCCAAATTTTTAGTTCATATTTAATTCCAGATGTTAAAATAATATACAGGTCTAGTACTAATCCCTGAGACATCCCAATAGACAAATCTCACTCTGACTTCTCCGCTGAACATAGTTTGCAGAAAGTTTTGCTTCAGCTCATTAAAAAAATTTGCTTCATTGGAGATGCATCATTCTCTTTTCTCAAGAATATCATAAAGAACGATCTTAAACAGTATTCCCATCTAAAAATTCCATCTAAGTAGGTATCTTTAATAACAAGAAACAAGAACTGTTGCTCCTGTTAAAATGATAACAAACCTGCCTGAAATCATGCATTCACAATACTAGGATGCTCTGAAAACAATACTTCCTATGTTTACTATGCTGTCCCATGATCTTAGATGTTGATGGTATGGCATTAGAGACCTTCTTCCCAGTATTCTATTACATTTTGCTGCTATGTGACAGAAGGCAGCAGAGGGGCAGTCTGGCACAATAGTATCTGACAAGGCAGTGCGTAACAAGCAAAGGTGTGGAACTGAACTCTTTGCTGCAGAAAAAATGCACCCACTGACATTTACCAATGCTTGCTGAGTATTTATGGAGACCAAACCTTGGATGGGAATACAGTGAGGTGCTGGGTGGTGCATTTCAGCAATGTTGGCAATAATAGTGGATCACCTTCACTGGTTCAAATTCTTACAAGCACATCATGCAGGCTCCTGTTCACCAGTAGCAAAAATGTACAGCCAGTGGTGATGATTATGTTGAAAAACAATGTTTTGTAGCTGAGAATTCACTCTATCAAATAGTATTACTGTGTTCTTTGCATCTGTTGCAATTTCCACGGAAATAAATAAGAGGCATTACTTTTGGAGCAACTCTGTGCGTATTCTGTATAGAAGTTCATTTAAATTCTCAGAAGATCATACTATTCCAATTCATTAGTAGCATGAAAAAAATCAAATAAATTCAATTGTATTTTTAGAGTGGGCATATACTTTGAATGTATAAAGCATTTGACTATGCCAATAAAAGGCAGAAATACAGAACAGAGGAGGCAATCCTTATGAACTCCACAGACCAAAGTAATTCTTAACCAACCTACTGTACTGTTTTTGCACAGGGAAGCTGTTTCTTTTTCATTATTACTTCTGTTCAGCTATGAATTTAAAGTTCTTTTAATATATACTGGGCATGTAATATAATAAATAATTACTATAGTATAGTTTACTGATGCTCTTGGTATCTTAAAGCAGTATTTCTGCAGGAGTTCTTTTTATTTGCCTATTCTCTACAATAATGTATGAACTACGATAGATGTATATTCTGGATGATACTAAACCAATTCATTCTTATTGCAAAACCAGATTATTCTTAAATTTATCAATGTGGTAATGCTGCCAAGCTGTAACACTAAACTGTTTGACAGTATAAATCAAAGTCCGTTTATCTTCCAATCCATCAGTACATTGTTTTGTTCAAAATTTATTGCCCTGGCAGTTGCAAATACATGGGAAAAGCCAACTACTGTAAAGATTTACATCAATAACGTATTTTCCTAGGATTAATAATACAAAAAGAAGTACCTTTGCTCTTTGTATATGAGAAAGAAAGAAATAGACTAAAACAGATACTTTTAAAGATCAGTTTATTCTTCATGCTATTATCTCATTTTGATTTTGGCTTATTTTGATTTAATATTAGTACTGAATATCAACATAAACCTGTATTTCACTTTTTAAAGGAATATACTAGTCTTAACTTTCCTAGCTAATTTCACACAATAAACTGAGGAAGATACTAGGCTGGAGGAGCAAAGGAAGAATGGGAAGATCTGTCAGGGAATAGAAGAAAGATATATTTGTATAGCCTATGGATATAATTTAGATCTTTTCTTTTAATAATCCTAAATCAAAATAAGTATAGAACATGTCAGTACTGGGTGACCTACAAGACAATTCCTGTATTCTTCTCCTAATAAGTGACCTTATTCTTCATGTCTTAGGGAGTTGCTACTTCAGTAGGAAAAATATTTCCTGTTCTTCATCATTGAGGCTAACAGATGCTTCTGATCGGCATGTATGAGAAAGACCCAAGCATTCAATCTCTGCTGAATTAGATGGGTCTGAATTACTTCTTGTAGAAGAAAAGTCAGGCTTATGGCTTTGTATGTGATTAATGTCTGTAGAAGTAGCATATTGGCACTGATTTTCAAGACTAATTAAGTGTTGACACACCCATCACTTCAAGGCAGAATTAATTGAGGACTCTGAGTTGGTCAATTAGCTTTTAGGCTCTCCTGAAATTTTCAGGATTTCACAATTCCATTCTGAAAAAAAAAAAAAAAAAAGAAAAAGAATCTGCATTTTTTGGGGGGGAGGGAAATGAAACCAAACCAAAACACACAATGAAGAAATACCAAATCTTTCCTCAGTCTCACCACACAGCCAATATTCCAAGGGTTCACACACTGCTTTTCATGAATGAGTCCAGAGCTGTAAAATTCAGCTATTTTCAGGGCAAATAAATACTGTAATCACTAAAGAATTTGTTATTCTGAGACTAAGTTTACTCTGTATGTGACAGTTCATATTTGTTTTCACAGAATCACCACTGTTTCTGGTAAATGTGATCCTCTCTTTCACATCCATCCATGCACGTCTATATTAGTAACCTAGGAAAGGTGACACCCACCACACAAAGTTCTCAGAGTGGTGTAGCCCAATAATGAAACAGTATTTTGCTCTGATTTTAACACATAACACCTCCTGCCCTCCAAAATCAACTTCAACAGGAGAAAACATTTTTTTGACAGAACAAGTCTGTCCCCAGCAAGTGTCCCATTGTTTCATCAAAGATTACCAACAAAATTTATTATAGCCAGTGTCTAGATGAATTTGTCAGAGAGCAGTAGGAGTGAAGTTGTTCCATGAGGGGATGAGCCAGGAGATGAGATGACCTCAGTTCAGGCAGGACAGTTCCTTCACCCATGCAGTGAGTTTCCCCTGAGGAGATCTGAGGAGAGCAGGTAGATGAGACTGCTGGTAAAACAGTCCAAGAACTGAAAGCACTACTACTGTTCCAGTAGTACCAGGAGTAACATTGATGTTCATGTTTTCATAAAGATCTGGCCATCGTATCTGTGATCATTTCATGAGAAGTATGGTTTTGATTTGTTTAGAATCACAGTAACTTGATACGGTTTAGCCATCTGTCCCAAACTCTGGCCACTTTCAGAGGTCTTGCGGTACTGCATAGACAAGTGCATACATGTTCAAGGCTTTTAGTGTGGTTCTGCTTCTCCTGTTTACGTACTACTGAAGTTGACAGCTGATTCGATGATGTCTATTTATCATGCAATTTAAGTAAGATTACAGCTTGTAGTTTGCAGCTATGAGTCTGTAGAAGAGAAAAGTGACTGTGTGGGAGCTACTTATCTATTGTTACCCTGACAGCCTATTGAGGTTACTGTTAGAATGAGTTATACTACACTTCTACTGTAATGTAAATATTTATTATTCTTTTTACTATGAATGCAATGCTGTCTACAGAGTTTAATTTCAGACAAATATAAAAGCACTATGGAAGATGGTCTTTACAATTTCTAGAGCACAGTAAAGATATCTCCAACTGAAAACACCTGAATAAAACTCTAATCCAGCTCCAGATCAGAGGAATCTCATTTTAACAGAGTAATCTCTGTTAAAAACATTCTTGGAGGCATTCAAGGCCAGAATGGATGGGGCCCAGGGTAGCCTGATCTAGTGGGTGGCAGTCCTGCCCCAACGGTGAGTTGAAACTAGATAATCTCTTCCACACTGAGGAATTCTGATTCTATGAATCTATGAATCTCCCTTCTCTGCCCTTGAGTTAAAGGCTACCTTAATCTTACACTGAGGAAATCTCTCTATATGAGATTATTCTTACAATTATTATTTTTCTCATTATTTTCTTTCTCTGGTTCTGATTCAAATAGCTTTCTAACAAAAGAAAAATACTCATAGTCTTCAGGGGTACTTTGTTCTGGTCTATGATGGTATTATTATTATTGTTTTTATTATTATTATTTCGTATTTTACTTCCTCATTATGTTAAAAATTCATTTTTAAAAACTTTTGTTTGACCATTGCCTTACCTAGAAAGTTTTGTTTCTCACTAAATTATTCTGATTTTCAAATCTCTAAATACTTTTCACATACAGCTTTTTGTCCTTTCTAGTGTAAAGATTAGGGGCATTTCAAGCCATTTTGTCCTTTCTCGAGTAAAGATTAGTATAATTTCAAGCCATTTTTCATTGTGAAAAAGTACAAGGTTTTCAGAAGAAAATAGATTGTATAAATTGTCTTTGGTACTTCATCAGAGAATTTAGTCTGCTTCTGAGTTAAAGACTAGAGAGACTGTTTTTTAACTACAACATGCTTTGCAGTTAAGTAGACCATGTTTTAAGACAGCTTTTTATTCCCTGAGTTTATTCAGTTTACTGGAAAGAATTACTATTAAACAGTTCATACATATTTCACACTGCACAAATGACAGTATAACTTTCATACCAAGAAAATGGAAAACTGAAATGCACACATCAAGTGTCTACTGCTATCTTAGAACCTTTGCAATGTCAGCCAGAAATTTCCTAGAATACTCTGCAGAGAGTTCATCATGGTTATAACCAAATGTAAGATATAATCTGCTGAGACAAAATCAGTGGCAAGGGATATGTCAAAATGCTAAAAATGCAGAACTTTGTAAGACACATGCTTATCAGAAAGTAGCTGTTCAAGACTTTCACAACTCAGATCAATTAGGTGCAGTTAGGTGCTGTTTCGTGGTCTGAAGAAAGTGAGGAGTATGGGAAATATGGCCAGATTTGAGGCATAGTAGTGTTTGAAACTGCTGTGCTGAGCTGAGCACCCGGTGCCCAAGGCCATCTAAAATCATTAGTGAATCTGAAAAATTTTCTCATCTGTAGGGTTCAGCGTGTAGCCACCTTGTACTGAAAGACAAAAGAGACTTCCAAAAGAGCTGTCTTTAGTTATCTTTATAGCAATATTGTAACCATATTAGATGTGTTGTGAAACAAACTCACTAGAAAAATATCAACCTCGGTCTTTGTTGGTATCATATAAGTTTCTGAAAGCTACTGAGATACACCCCCAGCTTAGCACTGTATAACTGAGGCTTGTAGGATAGAAAGATTAAGTGAAAGGTCTCCAAAGTTGAGAAGATATACAATTGATTTCCTTAAAGTAGAAAACTCTTCTGTTTTGATTCCCCAGATGCTAAGCAATGCAATCTGAAGTATGTTGGAGTCACACATTCCTTGTAATTCTGTTTATTAATTGTAGGTAAGTTTTAAGGCAACTGGGTCATTGAAAATATCGGGACATTACAACTACTACAGGCACCAAAATTTGAAAACTTCCAACTTGTGTCAAAATGATCTACCATCATGATGGCATATCAAAATCTTATCAGCAGAATATGCAACATTATTTTCCTCTTCATGTTGCACACCATTGCAGAAATGGCTCCTTCTCAAGTTTTCAAAGCAGGAGGAAGTGGAAACGTATAAGCCTACTGATCTCTCAATGTTATAAATATCTAAATAAGAATAGCTTGAGAGAGCACTGCATTGATTAAGAGAGTAATGCAAAAGCAAGAGTTTTGTCAGTATGCAGTTCCAAGCACTTTCAGAAATCTAAGGAAAAGGGTGTAGTGCACCTTTCCACATAATGGAGCACAAAGCCCATGATGTAAGAGACTGTATCCTTGTGTATCACCAGAAAATATTCCTATATCACAGAGGCTGTTCACACTGTCTCCATTCTTGTATTTTTATGCTTGACGCAGGGCAATATTTTTTTTTTAATTCTTGCTAGTTCCCAATGAGTGTTCAATTAATTGACTATTGGAATGGAGAACTGAAGGAAAGACCTATAGATGGGTATGTTATATCTGGTGATTAGAGCATAGTACTGAAATACCTGAGGCTCTGCCTCTAAGCAGTGGTCTGTAGTAGTTAGATAAGAGATTCTAAATATGGGCATTTTCCACATCAAATTACTTGCTGGCTCTGTGACAAGGGTTACAAGTGCATCAACATATAGTCCTGTAATAAAACTGGTCATTCTAAATTTCATTATGTATAATTTTCTTAATTAAATTACTTAAAAATTCTGAGGGAAGATTGATTTAGTGCTTACCTAAAATCACGTGTGCCTGTTTGTTTGATTCAGGTTTTTTTTTTTTATTTTACTGACAGAATCATTCTGAAGGAAAATAAAAAAGATTTCACAATTCAGTGCTTAATTAACATTAAAATATCAGCTGAATTAAGTCAGACCTTAAACTTCCTCATTTTTTTCTTTGTTCTTTAGTTCTGAGTTTGTACAGCTTAGTGCTACTCTGTTTAAGTTTTAATCAAACAAAGGTATGGCTATTTCAAACTATAACTGCACAGAAGTAAATGCTCAGTAAAATGTGGAACTCCAGTGTCAGAGCTTTTTTGTAGCTTAGATATTAATCTACAACATATTTTCTCACATTTTGTGTAGCACAGATTTCAAAGTCTGACTCTATCATATTGCGAGTACTAGAGACAATTCCAGGCAAAAGCGTTCTTAGTATTCTGCATAATTTTTCTCACATATTTCCTCTGCAAAAAATGTAAACTATACCATAAACAGTCCCTATAGGAATGGATAATATGATGGGCTTTGTTAAAAAGAAAACAAAGCAAATTTTAAAAAATCTGTCTGAATATTATTATAGTAGAATTCCAATTTAAAAGATACTGTGCTTACGTCTTTAGATTTCTGTTAAGAAGAGATAATTCAGCATTACACTGTGTCATTTTATAGAGCATAAACAAAAAAAGTGTTGGCATACTTTTCCTATTCTGTGCCTTCTCACTTCCCCGAGCTTTCTGATGTCTTTCCAGTTTGGAGCTCCTGCTTAGATAAAACAGATGACTTTCTGGGCCTGCTTCTGCTAACAGCAGGCAGGAGCAACGGTGACTGATTGGTTGAAACATGAGGATTAATGGGTATTTATATTTCATTAAATTTTATGCTCACTGGAGAATAATGTATCACTCGCAGATATTGAAACATATGTCAACCCTATCCACTTACATATAATTCAATTTGACTTAAATGCATTGATCAAATTTTATTAAAGTCCAATATATCTTCCAAAAATGCCCGCTAACACAATATTGCTGCTTCACATTCATCAGATAAAAGGAGGCAATTGTGTTGTAATTCTATTTATACCATTTTTTCGGGAAAAGGGAGATTATTGTGAAGCGAATACTCATTACAAGGTGACTGGTGCTGGCTGAAGGACTTGAGACTGAGATTATTAAGAGAATTCTCAAGTGGTGCCCTTTAGTTAAAATTACCCCAGGGTGGGTCATGCCTGTTTTCATCCCCAGTGGAAAAGAGAGATCAGCATTGTTAACGATATTTTCCAGTAAAGTTTGCCACGTTAGATTTTCAAGTATGTTAACAATTTCTTTTTTTTTTTTCTGAAAATCTTTCAATCTAATTTTCAGTATTCCAATTTTTTTTCTTCTACCCTCCTTTTGACTTTTGTGATTACTCTTGCTGTTTGTTCGTTTGTTTTTAATTAAAAAAATATTAAGAAAAAAGCTAAGATATATTTTTTTCCGTTAATTATGCACAGGAAGGCAAGATGTTTTATTCAAAGTCCCTCTCTCATGAGGACTGCAGCAGCAAAGGGATATTTCTCAATTGTTTAGGTTTAGATTCTTTCTCACAGTTCTAAGTGTGCAGAATAGAAGTAAGATGAGAGTTTAGCCTCCTAATATGAAGAAATAATGACTATTTAAAACCACGATCCAGAAAAGCCAAACAATAAGGATGTGTTGTTTTAACATCTGAGGAAGCTCTTCAGTTTCTGATTCATTTTATTTTAGGAGTTTAACTGCCTATACACCAATGTAGAGGCAATCATCTCAGCACAAGGCCTCCAAGGAAATGGTCAGTTCTAGATTGAAAAGGAAATAGCAATGGTCAAAGTGAAAATAAGGGAATGTGAATATTCAAAGGGAAAATAAAGGAGTATGAAAGTCTAGCTAATATCAGGAAGCATAAAAGCCATCCTTTTGATCTGTGGGATCACAGATTTGTGTTCTACCTCACAAAGCTTGAAATCACACAAAGCTCGTTGGGAACTTTACAGCTTACTTCAAAGAAAGTACATTTCTAGTGTTAATTACTTTGGAAAGCCTCCCCCATATAAGGTGATAGGACACGGGGGAATAGCTTTAAACTAAAAGAAGGAAGATTTAAGTTAGAGGTTAGGAAGAAATTCTTTATTCAGAGGATGTTGAGGCACTAGACTATGTTTCCTAGGAAACTTGTGGATACCCCAGCCTTACAGTTGTTCAAGTCAAGGTTATTTGGAGGTTTGGGGAATCTGACCTGGTGGGTGGCAACCCTTCCCCCATCAGGGGAGTTGGAACTAGCTGATCTTTAAGGTCCCTTCTATCTAATTGAATAAATTTACTGTCCTGCTTTCTAAATGACAGGAAGAAATGGAGCATATTTTTCTTTGTTCCTGGAAAAAAATGCATCTTTACAGACACAGGATTTCATTTTAGCATATTGAAACACATTAACTACATTCATCAACAGGAATGTCAGCTATTAAATAGTGCTATTATCTCCTTCTTATCACAACACTTACAAGTCCATTCAAATTCTATGTGAAAGTCCTACTCTTCTGCATATGTGTAATTTACTTTTCCCTAAACAAACAGAAGATCTTTAGTTCGCTTGAGGATGAAAATAACCTTTCTTTTTTTCCACTGTATAGGTTATGTTGTTCAGGCCTGATCCAAACTTACAATCTTACTGTAATTTGCATATTTGAAAATTAATTTTCCCCTTTATGAATGAGACTATTTCTTGACGTGTAATCTGTTTCTTCATTTGTTTGTCTTTAAGTTTTTCACCATTCACTTCAAGCATTGGAACTTTCAAAGGCACTCTGTAAATATTTCTGAGATTAACCCTATACCACACCTAACTCAACACTTTTCAAAAGCATCTCCTAGGACTTTATATAGAGAGTGGGTTTGTGCAAGTCACATTAGCTCATATATTTGTGAACATATGCATTATCTTTTGAATTATTTTTCATTCAAGTTTCAGTGCAGCTCATCAGATACTAGCATATTCTTGCATGTAAATTTTATATAAAATATATCTGCAATATTCTTTATATAGACTTCAGAAAGGAATACACCAGTGCAAGATAACCTTTCTGGCTTTTGCTGGACCACAACTAGAAATCAAAGTATAGATTTAGTCATAATATTCTTTGCACATCTTGGAATTATGGAAGAGCTGAGAACAGAATGGATTGTCGGAGGTCGTATTATCAACTGCCTGCTCAAAGCAAAGTCACCTGTGAGGACAGTATAGTTTGCTCAGGGCTTTATTAAGTCTGGTCTTGAAAACACCCAAGAATGGAGACTTCACAATCTTGCTGAGTAATATGCTCCAATTATACTTGGAGCAACTATTTGTTTAGTTTTCCCAATATCCAATAGGAACCTCTTCTGATGCAATTTATAATCGTCTGTCATTCTGTTGTCATGTACCTCAGTAAAAATCCTGGATTTGTCTTCACAAGAACCTCCTCACAGGTATTGGAAGACTAATCTTAGTCTCCCAATAGCTACTAACCCCAGGCTGTAAAAGTCTTGTTCACTTAAGTTTTTCTCACACGGTGTGTATTAAAAAAATAAGAAGAAACTATGTGAGGAGTTTTTGACAGGTGCATATTGATAATGCAAGAGCATGACATATTTTACTATGGTAAAATGTTGAAACAAGGTCTTGGGTGCAACATTCAAGGCATACTGCTGTTATTTAGCCCTCTGTAGTTAATAATAAAATCACTCCGACTGACTTGTTTCTCTGGAAGTGTCGTCATCACATCAAATTGTAGTTTTGCTAAAGGACATGTGAAATACCTGTCAGTGAGCTACTCTCTCCTGGACTGTCAATAATTTAGTTCTAAAATATTTTAATGAAGAGCAGCCCCAGACATCTATTATAAAAACATCCCATTCAACATGAGAGTTCCTCTCTTCTGAGATTTCTTTGTACAAATGTTGTTCCTGCATTCAAAATGAGGTGCCCTTTTATCAGATCAAATTACATTTGCCTATTTTTGCTTTCATGCCTCCTTGCTGCCCCACCATGACTTTTCCCCCTTTTTCTCACTGCTCACTCTCCCCTCTCCCTAGTGCAAACTGAGTAAAGCCATAAGTCTGATAGTACTTCTAGAGAAAGGGATTTTTTTTTTTTTTTTCCACAGAAATATGCAATAGCTGATATGGATGAGACAAGTCAATCTTAGTATTTTCACTTTACATTTCCAAGGGATTTTCAGCTTCTCCTTCTGCTTTGTTTCTGATCAGTACATATTCACATAACAGTTTCCAAGAAGGAAAGACCACAGGTATATGTTCTCACAGTCATACTAGCTAAGGTTCAATATCATTCGTATTCTCATTTTTGTTAAATGTGCTTTCCACTCAGTAAATGAAGAAGCAGAACAGCAATTCTTGGATCAACAGTGAGGCTGTCTCACATGACAAGCAAAACAACATTTAAAACCATCACATCTAGTCATCACTTCCAGAGAATGAATGCAGAGTGTTAGATAGGCATAAATGGTTACCTGTATTCATCCCACAAATTAGAAGTTCAATTATTTTTGAAGATAAAGTTGATCTTCTAACAGAAACACCAAAAACAAAATAAAATAAACACACAGGCTGATTCTTTTTAAGAAATTATCTTTTGTAAATTATTCACTCAAATCTAATAATGAAGACATAAAACTGCTAATTGAACTATATTTATTTTTAGGGAGGGAAATAGTTTATATTGTATTTAATCATTGTCATTGTTTTATTCTTTATTTGTTTACTGTTATAAGATCCATGAAAACATCATCCTCCTGCCTCACCAAATTCCCTGCAAACTTTTGCTTGACTGTAGTGCATTCCTCGGTGACTAACAAAATGTAAAACTGCTCTGATGCGCTATGATTTGTGGCATTTTTTCCCACATTTTGTGGGAAATCCCTCCTATCTCAGGACATCCTAAGATTCTGTTGAGAGGGCTCTGGAACAAGCTCCCCAGGGCAATAGTCATGGCACCAAGTCTTCTTGTGTTCAAGAAGGGCTTGCACAGTTCTCTTAGGTATGTGGTTTTGGTTTTGGGTCAACCTGTGTGGAGTCAGAATTTGGACTCAGTGATATTTGTATGTCACTTCCAGCACATGATATTCTATTTTTCTATACAGATACTTGAAACTTGACTCAATAAAAGAAGAAAATAGCCATCTGTGTGAAAAAAATAAATAAATAAAGCAGAGGTAGATGACACTCTTTGACACTGTTGGCCAATCAGAGAGTGTGGAAAGACAGAAGGAATTTCACACAGTTCAAACTTATCAGTGGTTAACAGTGGTTATCAGAAAAAATTACAACTCATCTGAGATTACCTATGTAGCATTTTTCACGTGTTTCCCTGCAGCTTTCAGTGAGAAAAAATAACTAACAAACCAACCGACATACAAAGTTTTTTATTCTGCAAATTATTACTGTGAATTAACTGCCAAACTTAAGCAATCGGAAGCATAGGGAAGTTCATTATCATCATGAAGATACATAAATCTTAGAGCAGCCTCACTTTTATTGCAATTATACTCAGGACAAAAGAGAGCAATACACGATATTTTGTCACCGTATAGGATTTAAATAACATGAGTTTGAGATGAATGTACCAGTCATCAAAAATGAAGCTACAAAGACTGAGCAGATCATGACTTATGAAGGACAAAACGTTTGCTTTTCTTTATAAATAAGAAAAAAGCAACATTCATGCATCTTTTACTCAGACATTTTGTCCAGTAAAAGCAAGGCAATTCTATGCAAAATACAGCTTTACACTTGAAATAGGCATATTTAAAACAAAAAGTTATCATTTGTAGTAGAACCTTATTATACAAAGAATTATGCCTAGATATTTTGGATGTTTCTTTTTTAACACCACATTCTGCATTTCTTGTTTACTTGCACCCTCATTGTATCGATCACATGCTTTAAGATTACCTAACATGGAATTCAAGCAAGAAATCTCAGTTATCTTAAAAACATGTTTTATATTCTACTTAAGAATTTATTCCATCTAAATTTGTACTCTTCAAAATCTGTAGTTCAAGACTACTTATGCTAACTTATCCTTGGTAGATGTGTGATGAAGACTGACAAAAAAAATAGTGAAAGCTTTTTTTCCAAAAAGTACTAGCAGTGTCACCAGCTCTGCATGGTCAAAGTGAAGTGGATCTTCCAATGTTCTAACAGATGAAGTGAAGCAGGAGGATATTGCTCTTTTCTTTGCATTAAAGATAGAGTTGCCAGGTTTAGAGAATTTATTTTCTCTCTTAACGCTTCAGTTTGGTTCCTTCAGAACAAGGCAGAGAAAGATATTCTTTTTCTCCCCTGAAGACTTTCCAGGGGAGAGTTACTTGATTAATCTTCTGTCTTTGCATTTGGTCTAGCTCCTTCTCCAGCTGATTTCACTGTTTTCATTGGAGGCAATATTATTTGGTGACAGAACTAGATGATTTCTCTTGCAGAATGCTCATTTTCACTGGTCATCACTCCAATAGTTTCTTGGACTAAGAAGTTATACTATATGGTGCTGTTTATGATAAAAGCATCAAACTGTTATGGTCTTTGATGGTAATTTAACATGCAAATTTTTTATTTGCTTGAACTTGTGTCCTATCTCTGTTTGTTCCAATGGGGATATAGGCCTCATTTCCCTGGAAATCATTAGTGCACATCTACCAATACAAGTTTTAGCATAATCAGGTTACTATAAATTTTGAAATGAACTGTTGGTTAATTGTTGGTTGTCTTTAGGCACAGATTTCGGGCAACACTCATCACTCAACATTCCATGCATTATCCTCTAGTTTTCTGTGACTTGACTGATCCACATACCATGCCCTATTTTCCACATAAGCTTCTAATATCTATCTTGTTCTTCAAAGAAAACTTTTTATCTTTTTTTTTTATTCCAACCTCCAACTTAATGATGAAATCTTCTGCTGCCATTCTGCTTGCCTTCTTCAGTTTAATCTTCAGTCAAGATGAACACAGCATTGCATAGTCCAGATTTAACTCAAAATACTTTTGGCCTCAAAATCATGTGGTCAGATCTTTGTGTTTCTCTTCTGCTCTTCAAAAATAGTAGCTTTTATTCAATAAGACTATTGCATAATTTTCTGGGTAATGTTGACTTATTGTGAAAAAGAAAGCACATGTTCAGACTTGCATATGAAGACACATTTATCTACTGAGATAAAGAAAAGTGCCACCAGCTGGCCATGTGCCGCTATATTGCTTATGTAACAGCACATTTCCAAATAGGTTATCATTTGCCATTAAATGTCCCGCAACTTTCTCTTGTGACACTTTAGTCACTACATAACTCAGTGTAGTCTCAGAATGTTTTCAACAGTTAAAGCTTATCTCTGTTTAAATTAATAGAGATTATTTACTCAGACACAGAAATCATCTTCTAATCTGAAGAATGGATGTCTATCTACCTGTTTCCTCTCATCAACCCATAAAATTCCAGTGGAGGCTCTTCCTTGACAGAAGAAGTCTGCTCATGAGTTACTACTCTCATGGACTGTTCTGTAGAGTAATCCATTATCCCAGCAAAAGCTGATGGAAGGCAGTAAAGGTTGGAAAACGAAGTTACTAGTGGCATGCACAACTCTCCTCTTCCACATTTCCAGGTTTTTGCCTTTGCTGATATACTAAGCAAATGTTTCATAATATTGCTTCTCAAGCTGTAACATGTACAAACTATCGGGATATTTAGACACTACAGATTCTAATAGGTTGCTATCAATCTTTTATGCTAAAGGAATACATAAATTATAAACAAATATGTCCTTTGGTCTACTGAAACAGCATAATGATCAAAGACACAATAGAAATGTATTTGCTTCTACAGTAAGCTTTATTCCCCCAGCACTCTGTCTGTAGTGATGGACAGGCAGTGAGCTGTCAGTTTTTGTACTGTCTGTCACACTACACTTACCTCCTGTTGTTTTAAGTAATCAATATGGGGGCTGAAATCACCTACCACTACCTCTGCTACCTGCTATTTTGTCCACTCATAAATTATGAATCCCTGCACAACATCAAGTCTACAATTTCGATTGCATTTGCTAATCATTGATCAATAATTCAAAAGCCTCTTCTTCTTCAAGGGTCCCTTGTTTCCTGTAACATATGGCATAAGGGCTGACAGTATTCACGAGACTATTCCCTTGTCACAGAAAGGAGCTAAGGGAAAACAAGTTGTTTAAAGTTGTTTTTCTTTTCTTTTCTTTTCTTTTCTTTTCTTTTCTTTTCTTTTCTTTTCTTTTCTTTTCTTTTCTTTTCTTTTCTTTTCTTTTCTTTCTTTTCTTTTCTTTTCTTTTCTTTTCTTTCTTTTCTTTTCTTTTCTTTTCTTTTCTTTTCTTTTCTTTTCTTTTCTTTTCTTTTCTTTCTTTTCTTTTCTTTTCTTTTCTTTTTCTTTTCTTTTCTTTTCTTTTCTTTTCTTTTCTTTTCTTTTCTTTTCTTTTCTTTTCTTTTCTTTTCTTTTCTTTTCTTTTCTTTTCTTTTCTTTTCTTTTCTTTCTTTTTTTCTTCTCTTCTCTTCTCTTCTCTTCTCTTCTCTTCTCTTCTCTTCTCTTCTCTTCTCTTCTCTTCTCTTCTCTTCTCTTCTCTTCTCTTCTCTTCTCTTCTCTTCTCTTCTCTTCTCTTCTCCTCTCTTCTCCTCTCCTCTCTTCTCCTCTCCTCTCTTCTCTTCTCTTCTCTTCTCTTCTCTTCTCTTCTCTTCTCTTCTCTTCTCTTCTCTTCTCTTCTCTTCTCTTCTCTTCTCTTCTCTTCTCTTCTCTTCTCTTCTCTTCTCTTCTCTTCTCTTCTCTTCTCTTCTTCTCGCCTCGCCTCGCCTCGCCTCGCCTCGCCTCGCCTCGCCTCGCCTCGCCTCGCCTCGCCTCGCCTCGCCTCGCCTCGCCTTTGCCTTGCCTTGCCTTGCCTTGCCTTGCCTTGCCTTGCCTTGCCTTGCCTTGCCTTCCCTTCCCTTCCCTTCCCTTCCCTTCCCTTCCCTTCCCTTCCCTTCCCTTCCCTTCCCTTCCCTTCCCTTCCCTTCCCTTCCCTTCCCTTCCCTTCCCTTCCCTTCCCTTCCCTTCCCTTCCCTTCCCTTCCCTTCCTTTCCCTTCCCTTCCCTTCCCTTCCCTTCCCTTCCCTTCCCTTCCCTTCCCTTCCCTTCCCTTCCCTTCCCTTCCCTTCCCTTCCCTTCCCTTCCCTTCCCTTCCCTTCCCTTCCCTTCCCTTCCCTTCCCTTCCCTTCCTTCCCTTCCCTTCCCTTCCCTTCCCTTCCCTTCCCTTCCCTTCCCTTCCCTTCCCTTCCCTTCCCTTCCCTTCCCTTCCCTTCCCTTCCCTTCCCTTCCCTGTTCCTTCCCTTCCCTTCTCTTCTCTCTTTTCTCTTTTCTTACTTTCCTTCTTTCTTTCACTTTATTTATTTTATTTATTTATTGTTATTTTTTCCAAGAGATTGATTTTTCAAATTTTTATTATTATTTCCTTGGCTTGCTACAACTAATGGCTGCACAAGCACAGTAGCTTTTGAATACAATAGCTTCCAGAATTATTTTCAAGTTTATACTTTGTGCAGATATACTTAGTCAATCTCTGTGGTTCAGTTTTATAATGACAATGATTGCTATACTTCTGTTTATTGAGTTGGACTATATTTCCATTTTCCAGAAGCCTTATTTTTCATAATTATGTTATGCTGCTTATTCCTTATAAAAGAACATAAAAATGAGATAAAAAAAAATAATCTTTATTTTGTTTTCCTGTAAATACATATGAATGAACACTATGAGTGTATTTGCTTAGAAGTGAATCTGAAGTCCTTCACCACTACAGAGGAGCCACAGAAAGCTTACTGGAGTGTTTCTTTCTCTAAGATTGCTTTATTAGTTATTTTATTGCTAGACTAGGACCATGAATAATAGATATTATCATAAAAAACATTTTTGATTACTTCAGTATAGAAACATTGTAAATGTACAGAAACTGAAAAAACGTATGTACAAAAATTCAATTCATTAATAGTCTGTATGGATTAAAGAAGAGACAAGTTCAGATGTGCTAGTATATTTGACTATTTTCATGGCTGGCCTGAAGAAATCCTTCAACTTTCCAAACATTATTCAGTCATTTGTTCTATGACATTATTTGAGATGAGATGCAAAAATGCATATTTAGGCTGGGTTGCATAAAAGACTCCTTTAATAATATAAACTTATTTTCTAATAATTAATTGGTTAAGAAGTTAGATATAAGTATGTAAATGAAACCATTATAGTCATAAAGTATGCTGGATTTTTTTTCTTTTTTTTCTTTTTTTTCTTTTTAAGAATAATATTATTTTCATTCTTTCCTGTTTCTTGTAGCTACATGTAACAATTAAGTAACAAAACAAATAAATCAATAGATAGATAGATAGATAGTGTGTTCTGACACATTAGGTCTTAAATACATGTTTAAAAAATCACCACCCTTGTAACAAAGCTACTATCTTGATTATTATATATTTCTAGGAGACAAGACAGTGTATGTATAGTTTGAGACAGGTTGACAAGTTTCTGCAGTTTGTTCTTCCTTACATCATTTCTTTCAGATGAACTATATCTGTGAACAGCATGCACAGATATAGTCAGCATCAGTGTGTTCAGTAGTTTTATTCTCATCAGAAATCTGATGGCAATAAATTGCAAGGTTGTTTAAAAAAGACATTAAACAGTGAAAATATGCACCTTTAGTTACTAATAAAGCTTATATTAAAGTAGTATTAACACATGCATTTTTATCATGAATGGGTCCATGAGCTTAACAGCCACAGGAACACAGGGGAAGACAATAAGAACAGTAATTAGGTGCATAGGGTAAGAATTATCCTAATCCAATAATTCTGAATGTGAAAGAGGGTTTTGACTAGATTAAATTATTGAAGAAGAAAAAAACAGTCTTGACAGCAACTTTTTATAATCACTCTGGATTTGTCTCTGTTTTAATATCTTTCTCTATATGAGAAACAAATCAATATTAATTACAACTCATTTTTGTATTCTTTTCTTCCTAGAATTTCAGTCAAAAATAAAATAATTTTCAAGGACAGAACACACATATGTAATACAAAGCCAGCTGATGAAAACTACCATTTTGCGTCACATGATTCTATGCCTTTTCCATTGGAAGCAACCTAAAAATTTTTTTGTAGTATAATTAAAGTTTGCCAGTTATACTGATGTTGAGAATAACTCTCAAAATCATCAGAAATCTAGTATCATAAGGAGTCTGCCTTTTACCATAGTAAATGAGGATTTAGATATTTTACAAGGAAAAATTTGAAGGGAGGGGTTGTGTGCTGTTTTTTCTTTTCATGATTTGTCTGTTTGCTTGTTTGTTTTTCACAGTGAAATTAAATGATTCTGAAATGAGAATATTTGATAAAGATCCAAATCAGAAATTCTCAATAATATTGTGATAGACATATTCCAATTCCCATTACATTATTTTCTAAAAGTGAAAATTAATAACACTCAAATTTTGAATCAGATCTTCTATGTACAAAGTGTAGTGTCTTATTAATATCTCTACTTTCAAATGGAGACTTTACCCTTTTCCACATTTCACCTCCTAAAAGCCTTCCTTTCAGTAGTTCTTGTTACTTTACCAGTTTCCATATTTGGGTCAGTCATGCCAAAATCAGTTTTGTTTATTCTTATTTTTGTAATTCTGGATGAAAATTCTACCTTTTTCTAGCATATTTTAAATCTTTGGTATTGGAAGTGGATTGGGCCTACCACAGAGCACAGTTGGAATACTGGACAGAATTTAGCAAATGTATTGTTGGCTGACAGGATTAGGTAAAAAAAACATTTTCTTATTTTGAACTGATTCTACTCCCAATTGTTCCTGAAGACATAAGGTTTTTACACTGAGAGTACACAAGTACTGGAACAGGTTGCTCAGAGGGGCTATGCACTGTCCATTCCTGAAGATATTCAAAAGCCATCTGGACATGATCCGGGGCAACTGGGTCTTGGTGACCCTACTTGAGCTGGGGTGACAGGCACGGAGACCTCTAGAGGTTCCTCCCAACCTCAACCATCCTGTGATTCTAAATCTATGCTCTTTCTCTCTACCTAAAGGCAATAAAATGCTAATTGCTGGACTATTAGAGTTGTTTCAGAACCACATTTCTGATACATTTAGGTAAAACCTAACATTTTTAAGAAATCCTGGTTTGTTCAGATCTGTAATCTTAAATTCCAAGAATTGCAACTGATTTCTTAAGAGTAAGTGCATCATCTAAGTAATTACTCTTGAAAGTAAGTGAATCTTTTTTTTTTTTTTAATAATATACTTCCCTTCCCTTTCCTTCCCCCCCCTTCCCCTTCTCTTTCCCCTTCCCCTTCCCTTTTTCCTTCCCCTTCCCCTTCCTTTCCCTTACCTGTGTTGTAACAACTCCCATGTATAAGTACAGATAGGAAAGTTAAGCATGAAATTCAAGTTGAAATTCCATTACAGAAGGGAAGATTCTCATGTACTAATTTAAGCCAGTGTTCAATTGATGAGAGCTAATGAACTACAAAAGCTCTAACATCTTTTGCAGCAGACAACCCAGTGTAAACTAATCAACATTAAGTCAATATAATCTAACCCTTCGTTGTTCATTGATCTTTTTTACAGGCTACAGACTGCCTGACCATGTGAATGGATCAGAAATATATATCAGGAGGAGGATAAATCTGTTACCACAAAAGAGGACTAAATTAAAATTGGCTCACTGAAAGGAGAATGCAATTACCTGCTGCATCTCTTTATTTTGCTTTCATAAAATACCTATATTTTTCATCAATACCTGGTAAAAAGAGTCTGATGGTCTGATCACCCATGCTTGTCTATGCTTGTCTAAGCATTCCAGCTGGAGCTATACAATGAAATTGCTGAAAACTTAATATAAGCAAGGTTGTACTTGCTGTTAAAAGGTGCTTAAAAAATGTCACACCAGGACTAGAAATTCATTATTTCTCTCACTTGGCTCAGTAGAGGTATATCAAGATATTATTTTAATGTGTGGCTCTCTTGACTGGAACCAATAGTTGTAGACACAAGGCACTTCTTAAAGTGCTGCGTTTTCTCAGGTCTGCGGATATATATGGCGAGTTGTCACTATACGGACAAAGATGTTGAAATATCTTTTGAAATTATTAAGACCTTTGGGGGAGAGTATAAAAGTCACATTTGCTCCCAGGTGTGTGGCTGAGAGAAAGCTGCAGATGTTTCTTTCTGGATGTGGGAACTTGATATTTCACATGGTGATTACTAACAGAGGAAAATTTCTAGGACAATGAAATGATGCCCTTCATCTAGAACTTAGCTCAAATGTCTCTTTTTGTCTGTAGGAATAAAAGACCAAGCGATTTTAAAATATAAAACATTGTTTGGAACTGTTGGTATGGCTAAAGTTTATCAAAATCTGCTTTTGAAAAGATTGGTTTTGTACCCTGAAAGATAAAAATTAAAATGTAGAAGTAAAAATTAATCCACAGAACTTTTCTCTACTACTACACATTTCTCCTAACAATATTTTCCCTATGCCTGGAAATTTCAAGGGAGCTTAAAGATGCTAGGAACCTTACCTAAATAGAGTTTAACTGTTAATACCCTTGTTGCTATCCCAGCTTTCAGCAAGAGTATCTTTGAAACTAAAATACCTACCAAGACACATCTAGCACCAAAGCCTAATTGCTTTGCTCACAGGAGTTGTTTCAGTACAGCTCATGAGACTGTTTATGAAAGCATACCTAATAAGCGTGGGCCTGTAAAGAAGAAAAATATCATATTTCTGTCCTACTAAACAAGTAAAAAGAATTTTGATGTCTCTTTTGGAGAGGTAGTTTATCAGCCTTCTTTCATAAATAGAAACAATAGATTTTAGTGTGTTCTAGCCTTTGATTGTCTTTATTACCAGGGAAATCTCAACACACTTTATGTCCCTTTGGGATCAAATTTTGTTACATTATTTTTTAAAACTCAACTTTTATTGTATATTTTTGAAGTGGCATTTTTTCTTACTAAGATAAAATTCAGACAGAATAGTTGAGGAGAAGTGGGATCACACTAAAGAAACCTCTGAAATATCTTTATAATGCAATGTCATTGACCCAAGAAACTACTAGAAAACAAGGAAAAAAAAAAAAAAAAAGAAACATTGTGTAACTTCAATCCCATCCTTTTAGTTTATTCAAATGAAGGACCCTCAAATGGTTTAGTTAGGAATTAAGTTAATTGGGTTTGGTGTAAGGTTGGTGTGCTTCCTGCTGGAAAGTTTCCCATATTTCCTCAGTATAAGTAGCGGCTGGACTCCCATGTCACCCTGTTATCCCAGACTTTAATTAGTTCTGGCATTCTCCTCATAATGATAAATGCTGAGATGATGAATGGAAATGCAAATGAGTGTGAAGTGGCTCAGCCATCAGAGCTGAATATCATTAATACCTTCCTACTGTTAAATCGATCAATGTCATCCCAGGATCCCTCTGTTCAGCGGGTGCAGATGGCTGTCCGCCAGAATGCCTTCCATTATATTGGCAGTGAAAACTTTGTGGGTTTATCCTCCCCATATGCTTTTATTCATCTTTTGCTGAATATTTGTTTGGCAACTAGAACTCTAATATATTTCCAGCTGAGATGATAACTATTTAGGGTCAATAAGCAAGTAGCTAATTTAGAGCAAAATAAATATGAATAAGCATCTCAGAAGAGGAATATCAAGTGCAAATTCAAGAGATTGGAGGAGAAGAGAGTTTTTCATGATGCAAAATTTCACATGATAGTAATGAAAGATTTTTTTTAAAAGTATTACATGAATCAAGAGGATTAACAGGATTAACATAAAATTTTTGTATCTAAAACTTTTTTTTCATTAATATGAAGAGTAAACCTTGGAAGTGTTTGAAATATTGTTTTCATGAGTCAGGTTACATTTTCTGTGCAGTGTGTCTGGGGGACATCCACAAAGGTCTCTTTTAGTCCAGCAGTTTGTTATTGTCATGGGTAAGCTTTCCAGTCTATAGTATGCTATTTGAGTAAATGTTTCTGTACATCTGAACTTAGGACCTAAGACTGAACAATCCTTTAGGGATGCTTCTCTGCTTAACATAGAAGGAGCCTGGAGTCAACTTTTCTGAATAATTATTTCTTCATACTGTTCACAACTTTCTAAATACCTCAGATTGTATAAGTGTTTTACTATGTTACATCAGAACTATGTTTCCGACACAGAAAGTACATATAACTAACTTTTATGAAGGTGCTGAGACCAGTGAGCATCTAAAGTCATGGCAGTGTGTTAGTCTAGACTCTACTCCTTTTAGCCAGTGTTAAGCTATACATGATAACAGCCAAACCATGTAATTTTCAGTCTAATATCTGTAATCACAGTTCCTGTTGTCTATAAAGCTACTCATCTGTAGCTTTGCAAAGATTAAGAAAATACATTCTGTATTTCCCTTGCATCATAATGCTTAGATGAAAAGTGTGTTGGCCCTTCCATCCCCTCTTTTCTTTAATAAAATATATTTCATTTCCTTTTGTAAAACCTCTCATTCTGTTCTCTCACTAAGTTGGAAACCCTCCAGTGGACTAAGAACTCACTGGAACTGGTCCAAGTATAAATCACTCATTATCACTTTATACACTTTATATTCTTTATAGAAATTAAGGTGCTTTTTTTTTAATTTATTTTATATTAATGTTCCAGAAAGTAATTTGTATAAATCAATTTCACATTTATCTACTGAACTTGTTTAGTAATGAGATTACTCTTAGATTTTAGGTTACATATTTTCTACTGTTAGTCTAATGAAAATTAAAAATAAAATCATACAAAATATGTTGCTACCATGGAGTTTATTAAAGCTTTAGTATGAATGCTAGGGCAGCACTGGCCAATTTCAGTAACAGTGGAAACACAAGGAAATATGTTAGACATTTTAATTGTGAGATTAAATCACACTGATAGTATGGCTAGGGAAAAAAAACAGAGAAGCAAATAAGAAAATCCAACAAATGCTGATGACCAAACAATAATCTAAGCACAGCATATCAAATACAGTTCTGTGCTATTTTTGCTAGATTTTAGTGTTAAAAAATTGATAATAATACTTCATACAGTGGAGCTGCTACACTGACATGTGGAATGACTATGAACTTTAATGATGACTTTATTTACTGTCTGTGTTTGCATGAATCTTGAAATAGAAAATTTAAAATACTGTACTTTGTGATTTACAAAAGAATAAAACTATCTTTTGGAATAAAAATTATTATGTTTAATATTTATATAGTATACAACCACAAGCACTTTTACAGGAATTATATATGTCAAAACACAGATATGTTTTTTATATATAGATACATATATTTACATTATTCAGTTGTTCCTCATACTGCTAGCAAAACTACTTTGTAATATTGATTCACTTATATTTTTTGAATTAGCTCTATTCCTGTTATATAGAAATTTTCCACAATAACAGATGTGTATGTAGTACTTTATAGAACAGAATAAAGCAGGGAGAAGTACTGTGCCAAAAAAAATGCTCATTGTGAAGTGAAATAGGGTTAAAAGCACAAAGATCAGTGTGGGAAGTAAATGGCAAGGATTCCATCAGAAGACAATCAGTGAAGTCTCTGTCAGTAATAAAACTTCAGAACAGTTTTGGATTCCAAGGCAGCTTCAAAGCACCACAATTAGATACTATCCTCCAAGTTTCTGGTATTACCCTTCCAGAGGCATTTACCAAGTATTCCTTAAATCAGCTCTAATATGGTTTGAACTGAAGGTGGTTTACACAACTGATCTGTTTTTTCTTGTTTTACTCCCCTTATTCACACTGATCTCCTCCTAAGCACTCATGTTTCATGCTATGGGAACCTACATTTTCTTAGGGAAGGAAAGGGAAGGAACAGGGAAGGCGAGGCAAGGCGAGGCAAGGCGAGGCAAGGCGAGGCAAGGCGAGGCAAGGCGAGGCAAGGCGAGGCAAGGCGAGGCAAGGCAAGGCAAGGCAAGGCAAGGCAAGGCAAGGCAAGGCAAGGCAAGGCAAGGCAAGGCAAGGAAAGGCAAGGCAAGGAAAGGCAAGGCAAGGAAAGGCAAGGCAAGGAAAGGAAAGGCAAGGAAAGGAAAGGAAAGGAAAGGAAAGGAAAGGAAAGGAAAGGAAAGGAAAGGAAAGGAAAGGAAAGGAAAGGAAAGGAAAGGAAAGGAAAGGAAAGGAAAGGAAAGGAAAGGAAAGGAAAAGGAAAGGAAAGGAAAGGAAAGGAAAGGAAAGGAAAGGAAAGGAAAGGAAAGGAAAGGAAAGGAAAGGAAAGGAAAGGAAAGGAAAGGAAAGGAAAGGAAAGGAAAGGAAAGGAAGAAATTGAGGAATAGCTAGTGCATTCTTATGGTTACAAACAGATGTCTAAGCTGACGGTTCTCCTGAATCAACTTTACTCAACACCTGTGAGCATGTGATTAATTTAACTAGAGTTCACAGTGTACTTTTCTTTCAGTCAAAAAAAAAAAAAATGTTGACCTCTGGTATTGTGAAAGAAAGACAATCAGCTAACCTAATAGGCCCTTTATTTGCTAATCAAACCTCTCATTAACAATTAATTGGATCAAAAGTTCGCTGGCCATTATTGCTGTGTCAGTTAGACTCTGAAGGCCTCAGAGGATGAAACTAAATGAGCTGGTCAGGTTATAAATAATTTCCAGTGGCTACTCCTCTTACCTCGGGCTGTTCAGGTAGAGGTCAATGCCCTCTCTACTGCAGGTAGTAAAGACTGTTGCTATGACAAGGAAGAGGCATTCTTCCTCCTCTAATGCACCCATTTAAGCTTAGTAATTTAAACCTTCATTAAAAGCCACAGTATAAAAAGGAGCTTTGTACTGTAATATTTCTGCATGTACATGCTTATCATGACTGAATCAAAGCAACATTTCAGATTGCTTAAACCATTCAAAAATGAAAGAAGATGGGTAGCTTTAATTAGGAAATCTGCTTCTTAAAGAAACCCCGCAGAGACACCTTTATAGTGATATAATTATTTGTTTCTATTCTTAATCTGGTAATACAGATGGTGACTGACAGAGTTCAAATACTGCTCATCAAATAACATGACAGATCCTGTGAGAAATAAATGAAGATACAAATGAGAATGAAGCTTTTGTCCAAGATATGTGTAATGCCACATTTAACAATTGCTTTTTTTACTTTTTTTCTGAGGAGAGGAGAGGAGAGGAGAGGAGAGGAGAGGAGAGGAGAGGAGAGGAGAGGAGAGGAGAGGAGAGGAGAGGAGAGGAGAGGAGAGGAGAGGAGAGGAGAGGAGAGGAGAGGAGAGGAGAGGAGAGGAGAGGAGAGGAGAGGAGAGGAGAGGAGAGGCTTCCTTTTAGAAAAAAAAAAGTGACAAACAGATTCACAAACTCTTAGCATATGCATATTACTGGACAGTTTTAGGAAGGAGTTCAGTGTGGTCTGGGCAGGCCAAATTTCAAAAATTATGGGATTAGTTCCAATCTATGACCATAGGACTATTTGTTTGTTATAATTTGAATTAAAAGAGCGTAGTAGAAAAGGAGGTGACATTCAGCCAGGATCAGATAGTGCAAAAGAGGGAGAAAGGAATCTGGAAACAGAATCATGATACCATGCAAGAATTCATGGATTTCCAGGTACAATGGAAAATATTGAAGAAATGTAGGGCTTCTTATATTGGCTGTACTATTAGTTAATAAGTCATTAAAAAAAAAAAAAAAAAAGGATATAATCGGAAAAAAAAAAGTGAACTATTTAAGGGAAGAATCTTATGAAGTGATAAATGTATTTAATAGAATCTTAGCTATAAAGTAAAGTTACCCAGATAGAATAAATGAACTGAATACATACAGAAATTGATTGGTTCCTAGTGAAAGCAATACGTAATGGCTCAAGCTGTCATTCAGAACAGAGAAAATATCTGAAAACAGAGTGGGACGGGAAAGGACAATAGAAGAGATATGGACATTCATGAGTTATATCTAACTGTAAATTCCAGATACTGCATGAAGCTACGTGTACATGGTGATTTTTTTCAAGCATATGAAAGTGATCTCTTATCTGTCCTGAAGGCATGTAGATGTGGTTAGGCCAGCATGACATTAGTGTATTTATACAGCTTTGACAAGGCTTGGGAACAAAAACTGAGCTCTTGTCTGCTTGGAGCATAGACGGAGGTCAGAAAAGATTGATAGGTCTGAGTAGCTGAGACTTGGAAACTTCTAGTGCATAACATTGTTCCTAGGGACTTCTAGAAACTGGAGACTGGAGCTCCGGATACAACTACTATTATTGCACAAGACTGCTGCTTGTAACAGGTTAAGTTGGGAATGAACCTTCAATTCACAACCCTGGTGTGGAAAAAACTCTTCTGACTCCAGACACAGGAATGCTCCGTTTCTGGCTGGGCTGTACAGCTTGTAACTGACTTTAACAAAAGTAGAAGGCTTTCAGAGGAACAGGGATAAAAGAGTGACTCAGTACCTTGAGAAAGGGACCCTAGTTCTGGAGAAGAGCCAGGAGAAGGAAACTGTGACCCCAGAGTCACCCCACCTTATGAATTTTACATTTTAATGAAAGATGCACTGGTCAGGCAGGATTTGGCTAACTCTGACAAGATTAAATATACATGATTCCATTTCAGTGACACACTGTTTGTTGTCAGGCATATATATCAAATATGATGTATTTGTATTTGGAGATATTTTATCCATTTAGCAATGCATATAATTATATATATACATTTTTCTCTCATGATTACTTTTTTTCAGTACTTTAGCAAAGATGTTTCTCAAAGGGCTGAAAAGAGAGCATGGGAACTGGATGAGACCATCCTCTGAGCTTAAATTTTTAATATTAAAATGCATTGAGATTTGCTATACACTTGCTCAAGATGTATTGCCCCAAGCAAAACAGTGTTTTATAGATGGACATGCAATTTTATTGCTTTCAGCCGAGGGTCACATTTGTTTTAGTGGTTTGGGATGTGCAAAATAATGAATGACAAGTATAAATATACAGTTCATGTTTGGGAAAAAAAATCAGAACAAAAATTTTTTATACGTATACATATACATGTACATATACATATAACTAGGTGGCTCTGAAAGTAATGCCTCCTATTTATTTCCATGGAAACTACATGAGCAAAATAACACTATTCAATATAGCAAATTCTCAGCTACAAAAAAACTATTTTTCAGTATAGTCAACATCGTTTGCTATGTATTTTCACGAATGATGAACAAGAACCTGCATGCTGCTCTCATAAAAGTGTGCACTAGCAGGTGTGAACCACTGTCACTGTCACCACAGCTGAAACACACCACCTACCACCTCACTGTGCTCACATCCACTGTTTGGTCTCTGTCAACATTCAGGAAGTGTCAGTGACTGTCAAGGAGTGCCATAATTTTTGCATGGAGGAATTCATTTATACACCTTTGATTCATATGCATTTCCATGTCAGACACTATTCTGTCAGTCTGCCCCTCAGATATCATCTGTTACACATAAACAAAATGTAATGGAATATTGGTGAGAAGGTTCATTGTCTACTTCCATATTACCAATATCTGCCTCCGGCATCATGGACTAACAAAATAAAATAGGAGGCATTACTTTTGGATCTGCCCACGTACACATGGAGATATACATACATGCACAGACATATACACATCTGTATATGTATATTGACAAAAAATTCAGGCAAAAGGAAATATTATACTGTTATTTTTATTTTACAGAATTGCATTGTCGACACAATGGATGAATCCAGCTACTTTCTTTCCACTGACAAAGCACAGTACTCTTAATCTAAATCATGCCAACATTAAGCCCTAACTTTTCCACTCTCCTACAAAGAAAAGACATCTGTTTCAGTCAAAGCATAGCCGAAACAAATACAAGAGGAACTTACATTAGATCACTTCTATCTCCCTAATTTTAAGTGACACCAGTATTTGAACCATACTTCATTAAATATTCCCAAACACGTTCTATCTTTACAACTCATTTTCCTCAAGATGTGCAGAGAAAACCATGTGAAAATCTTTCTCATTTTATACGTAATGTAAGATTGTTAATCGCATATTAATCTCCTGTATTGATTTTGCATTATTCCTTAAGGGAAAAGAAAATTGATTCTAACAATTTTGTTAGTTTGATAAATATTTTAACTCAAATTGTGCTGTGATTATTGTAAACCCAACTTAATTCACAAGAAACCTCCACTTTATGTCACAGAATTCTGTACAAAAAAATAGAATGAATCTGTTTCAGTGGTTTGTCAGTACCTATCCTTCAGGATGAACATAATTTTTTTGTGACTGGAAAACTCTTCCAAACTTGAGTGAGCAGAGCTTTCTGGAGCAATGCATAGGAAAAGAGCTTTGAGAGGAGGTGGCAAAATAACAAGAATTTGCTCAGAATAAGCAACGTAACTTAAGTCAGATTTAAGATTGTGTAGCATCATCTTTCAACTCATATTGGTTTTATTAACAGTTGAGGGGAAATGCAGGTACGTTCTGTTAAGCAGCCTAACAGTTTATGTACTCTTGAATTCTCTGCTCAGATATGCTGGGAAAAATTACAAGAAGGAAAAATAATAAACAATAACTGAGAGATGAAAGATTCTTCTGTGTCTAATAGCTGAAGCAAAACAAGAATTTGTCAGTGACATAAAATTAAATGAAAAATTGAATGATTGTTCAAAATTGACTTATTCTGGTTTATTTACTGTAATACAATTAGCACTTTCAAATATTTGAATCACTGTGTAGAAAAAAAAATCACTGTGAAACGGAGCTAGTTTATTTTATATATAATATGTTAAAATAAATTATCCTGTTTGTGAGTTGGTTTTAAGTAGTCTGATTACTGAGAAGGTATAAACAGAAGTATATATACAAGAACTACACTTGGATGTGAATTAGGGAAGGTGAAGCTGTACAGTTGTACTGTTTAAGCTTCTTATAAGAGTGTTGTCTGGCAAGAGGAGAAGTAAGATTTTTTGTTCACTTGCCCCTTTCTTCTTGGTATGATTTTTCTACAGTAGCCCTATGTTGCCTGAGGACATTCTCAACCCAACAGTACTGCATTACTGGTGGAAAGAACAAAACAAAACAAAACAAAAAACAAAAATGTCAGAAGGTTAGAATGGTATCTGTGTGGTTTGTTGTCACTTCTACAGTAACAGACTGTAGTAGTCAGTTACACATTCCAGGACACTTCCTCAAATGATGTAAATCAGTGAAGCTTCAGCAGAGACAAGTGATCCATACTCATTTACAACCTCTAAAGATTTAGATGTCAATCTGCAAGGTGAATATCATGTTTCTCTTTTCCTAAAGCAAAGGCAGGCAAACATTTCCCAGTGTAGATGATAATTTTTCATATCTCAAAACTAGAGGAGTTAAAATGTGATACATTTCCTATGGTAAGTAGAACTCCTACCTTTATCTGAAACAAAAGCTGCTGCAATTTTATAAGCAGCATTAACATTAATGAAAATACTATTACTTGAAATTACTTGAAATATTCCCAAATCACAAAGGAGATAGTTAGAACTTGAAAAGTAAAGAGTTTTAACAAATTTCTGCATGAGAAATATTTTGTTTGTTTGTTTGTTCTATGTTTTCACTTTGTTCATTTCTGACAAAAATAAACACGCTATAGGGAAATACTGCTATATACCTAAAAGTGATTTGCTATTTCCTCTTGAACAGAGTTTTCACAAACTACTCTCCAATTACAGCACACAGAGGTTACGTAGCTAGGTATAGCAGATTCCTCTCTCAATCATAGTAAACATACTCCAAGTTGGCATATACCTTTCTGTGTCTACTGTTAATAGTAAAGTGGATGTGGCTTATGTAAGGAAGTATTTGTACTGTGGAAGTGATATAGAAGATCTATAGTAAAAACAAATACTCACTTGGGCTACATAATGTGAGGTGAACTGGAACAAACTGCTCAGACCTGCTTGTCCCTGCTGTTCTAGAAACTTGAAACAACTCCTGTTTCACTATCTGCAGAAGGGTGAGGTGAGGAGAAGGGTGTGATTTAAGAGGAGTGTTTTGTAATTAATTCACACTTTTTTTTTTTATTTTATTCTTTTTTTTTTTCTCCTTCAAACAGCAGGAGAACTATGTTTCAGAAATATAAATAAGGTAAAGGCAAGAGATGTTGCTTTTGTTTAGACTGAGGATCACTTTAAGATATCTTTCAATTTGTCTTTTACCTTAAAACTGATGTATTCATTAAAATATCCTCTTGTGCAGAAGTTGGAAAAGGAGAAGATTGAGTGTGGGATTTCTCAGCATTTTTCTGTGCACGTCAAATAAAATTTCCTTGATATCATCAGACAGCTAAACCATTAGGAAACCCTGTTCAAAAGGGAAGAAAATGAACACATTTTCAAAATTCAGGATCACATAAATGCTAAATGTTTTGGAACTCATTTCTAAGAAAAACATCTGGAGTGCTTGTGCCTGCAGGCTTCCTTAAGTTAAGATATATAAAACAAGCAGGCTTGGATACCTGCCCCAGCAGATTGTGCCAAAGTCATCTCTGGCAGTCCTTACAGTGGAGATTACCATTAAATGTGAGCTGATTCACATTATTCACATTACTTTCTATTTTCCTGTTCTGATAGATGGAAACAGATACCGAAGAAGAGTCCAAATCTCTCCACATGTTGATCCATCTCACTCATCATGCTCTCTATATCACATCCAAAATGAAGAACTCTTCTGCAGAGATCACTTCAGGAAGTCTTCTAGAAAGAAAATAAAATCAAGTACACACAAGAAGAGACTACCAGAAAGATATGTGCTCTGTTCTCAGTCTAGTGAAAAGTGATAAAAAAAAGATGTAGATCTGCAGTTTCCGACAGGACAGCTTATTCACACCAAGCTGAAGGAAAGTTAGGTTTGTACTGTGGGTGCTTTGGATGGACATGGACTCTGGGAGGATTCCATTACAAACATACAATCAAACAAGCAAAAGTATAGCTATTTCCACTGGAATTCTTGAGATGCAGTTCTGGGGAGAAGGTTATATTACATGAATGCGGCTTTTACACAGACACTGTTTTAGAAGTGTGGTTCAAAGACCTGCCATGTGGAAACAAATACAAGCAGAGCTCAACTACTGATGGGTGCTAAAGGATGAAATAAGGTGAGCGGAGCCTGAAATTCAGGACACATTCCAGTGTGTTACTTGGATTCATGTCACTGTTTGTTTTTTTTTAATTTCTTGCTTCATTCTGATCCTCAATGAAGCATTGGTAGGTCTTGTCAGACTCTGGAATATTAAGCAAGAAACCCAGTGTTGGTAGAAGGACTTTTTTTGTAGAGAAGTTCAGTTGAAAAGCAACAGACAAACAAAAGTTGAAATCGAGAAATTAGGAATAACTCATGTAGCAAAAAAAAAGGAGTTAAGACTTTAAAAACACTACGATTTTCACATTGGTTTCATAATGAAGATAGCGATTTTGATAATTTGTCTGCCTTATCCCTGTAAATGTTTATATCAACTGAGAAAAAAAATAGATACCTCAGAGATGTGGTGTTCAGACAAGTTTCATGAAAATCAGTCACTGAATACATGGGAAGACTCAAAAGAAGGCTCTCCTGACAGAAGGGCTGAAGCCTGAGTTCACCATTGTTTCTTTTTTAGCTAGAGGGCAACCAGAGTGCACATACAGGCTGGGTAGCCAGCATGCTCAGTTTGACACTAGCCACAGCATGTTGCAGATGCCTTTACCAGGACTTAACATAGGGCAAAAGGATCTGGGATTTCAGTATAAGATGTGACAAAAGAGAAGAGAATTAGAGACATTTCAGGGAGATATAATATGCAGTGCGGGCAAAAGTTTGTGGAAATGGGTTTTTACTACCTGTGTTGTTTGAGGAATGACTTACCGAACGTGTATGAAAAAGCTGTAGAGGGGGGTTTATGGCATCAGCAGTGATAATATGATAAACTATGATAATCATTAAAAAACCTACACTATTTTTCCAGTGTGATGGAGGGAAAAGTCTTTTTTTCTTCCTCTCTGAAAAAATCACATTTTTTTTTCCAATAATATCATACAATAGATTAAAAAAGAATGTTTCAATTACATAAAACTAGTATACACTTTTAAAAGCATGTTATACATATGCTGTTAATTTCACTTTAAAGCTCCAGGGGAAGGTAGAAGTTTATTTGAATCTGAGGGTGATGCCATCTGTGATTTGAATTTTAATAACACTCCCTTGAAGCTCTCAGGAATTGTTTTGCGTTAGGAATAAGAAATTCAGAAATAAGGGGGTGGCTGACAAATATTTTGTTCACAAACAATGCTCTCTAATAGTGGCAGTAGTAATCATGTTAAGTGTTTCAAATCCGGAGACTGAAGAGAAATGTCTAACATGAGAGGGCTTTTCAGTCCGTGAACCAGGCAGAGGATGAAGCAACCAAGACTAGAGTCAGTATATCAAAGGGTGCAAAACCTGTCTGGAGCTTGTTTAATAAACTGGCATCAAATTTTCAAAAACAGCCTAAATGATAGGAATGGAGATAAGAGAGGACATGCGGCTTGTAGCTCCTCTCCTCTAATCCGAATGCTGCACCAGCTGTGTGAATATGAATAGTACTACAGTCATGTATTCATGCGTAATATTTTCACTTTTGCAAAATTTGTGCTCAGCAATGAAGCTTTTAAAAATACAAATTGAAACTGAAGACTTCATTTGGATAACAGTGTGGATTTTTACTTTATTTGTTTGTTTTCTTATGTTTGGTTTGAAGGAGAACTGAAAGAATGAAAAAGAAACAATTTTACATCAAGATGGAATTTGTATTTCAGTAGTTGTTAAGTATAGCTGAGTTCTGTTCAAGGAAATTAAAATATTTTTCTTTAATTCTTCAAATTTCAGAGTGGTCTTTTCCTTGGTATGGCAACATAAAATGGAAAGTGTTGTCATAAAGCGGAAAAAAAACACTTTCTATTAAAATGTGTTAAAGTATCTCAAACATTTCAGCTTCTCTCCTCTTTTCTTGATCAGAGCTACTCAATATTTTGATTGTAAATCATGAACATTTCAATTTCTGTCAAACTGCACTTTTCAACAGTTAATCCACTTAGAGATATTAGGATGCTTTTTATACCATAGCACGTAGTTGCCCTGTCAGATTAACCCATTACTCTGAGAATATGAAGATGTTTCTAAAACTTTGTCTATCCATAACCAGATGTCTTATGATTTATGTCTCTTCATAAAACTATTTGCAGTTGGAGATAAATCGAATATTAATGTTCCATATGTGGCTAATGCAAAAATAAATAATGTAGTTGGAACAGAAACTTATGCAGATTCTACAACACGTAATAAGTGAAAAATGCACTTTTGCATGAAAAAAAAGCAAGTAAATACATTATGAGAAACTTATGTAATACTGAAGAACTGTAACCAAGGGGATAAAATGATATTTGGAAGCACACAATTAATTGCAAGGCTGGATATTTAATGTTATCACTAATTACATCAGAAAGAAATGATCCTTTACTAATAGATGAAAGTTGATATAACAAGAGAATGCTAGAGTCTGAGCACAGTGTACCATGTGTTGGAGCCACTGGTTACACTAAAAAACAGCTAGAAAGTGCTATCTCGACATGTGCTTAAGTGTAATAAAATATTTTTTTTTAATTAAAAAGAAAAAAAAAAAGATCCTGCATGTAAAGTTATAGAAAAATATTTTCAGAGATGATCTTTATATACTAAAACTCTTAGAAGAATTACTTTTAGAAGAATGGAGGGCAGACATAAATTTCTCCAGTAAAAACAAAGCCAGGAACTGCATCAGTTACCTGAGTGGTTATTATTATTACCGACAGATTGGGCCATCAGTCTTTCAGTTTAAAACAAATAAATACTCAAACTGAGAAATTCTACACATATCTTCTAAATCACTAGGAATGGTAATAATAATAATAATAATAATAATAATAATAATAATAATAATAATAATAATTGCCTTCTTTTCATGAACTGGTATTCATATATGCTTGACTACTACTGTTCAGATCTTGAAACATTATTTTCAATCGATGCAGTGGTACATTGTTAGAAGTAAAAAGGGAAAACGTACTTTAACTATCATATACACTTTCTGTAACACAATAAAGGCATAAATAGACTGTTCATAACGGTGAACTTTGAAATACTTTGAACCTAAAACAATTTTTCTTTTTGCCTCTGTGTAGGGATATGCAGATGATTTAGTGAAGAAAGTTGTTTTTTATACAGAATGTTTTTTTGGATGTTGTTCTTGCTTGAGAGTTTCAAGAATTGTTTCAATATGTGGGCTTTAAATATTGGATTCGATATTCTTTTAATTGGATTTTTCAGATGATTTAGGCATTCCAGTATGTATTTATCTTCTAAAAAACACTCAACAGAATTAATCTACGAAGAATACACATACTAAATAATGAACAAAATGAAAAAGCATTAGTGTCATTCTCCCTCTGCTGCTTGCTTTTTTTTATTATTTTATTTTTCCCACAGTTGATTAGTTTTGCATTTGTTTGAGAGAAAAGGAAAAAATAGTGTTTCTTCTGAATGCCACTGAGATCACAATCTGAAAATGAAGAGTGAGGGGGGAGGACAAAAAAGATAATGTGAGACAGAAAGTCCAGTTTTTCCTGATATGTGTAAGAGTAATTCCAGCTCTAAACAGACTTGCTAAAGCAGACTTAATTATTGTGTGCTATATTCACAAATACTGTGTGAAAATCCAAAGGCAATCAAAGTATCTGACATTGTCATCAAGTGCTTGTTTTTTGCCCTTTGTAGTCTTGTAGGACTGGAAAGTCCAGAAGCCTGCATAAGAAGGTCACCACTTGTCAGAAGTGGATTTAAGTTCCTCTGTTTTGTTGTAAGATGCTGTTTTCTAAGAATTTATGCAGTGGTTTATTAAAGAGGAAGAAAACATATGTGGCTACTCTTGCTGTTCGTGAAGGGTACAGTGACAAGCTGTGGCCTAATCAGAGGTTCACACACGCCTGAGACCAGATGTATGTTTCACCTTCACAGCTATCTCTCAGTGCCTTGGTCACTCCAGCAAACAGCTCCGGCACTGCCTTTTTGGCAAAGAGGAACTAAAACAGCATCATTCACCTTGGAACAGCCGCAAACTCCTTGAATCCTTTGGTGTTTTTTTTTTTTTTTTTTTTTTTTTTCTGTGAAATGAAGGAAGCAGGTCCATCGGCGGTAGGACATAGACTGTGATCTATAACATTCCTTCACTGTGCTTTCAGCTGAGATATGGACAGTGCCTGGAATGAGGTAACCTTGCAAGACGTCTGCTTGTTCTTAGTCCCACACCACAGTCAGGGCACAGCATTGTGGTAGCTGTCCTACAAGGGCTTCTTCAAACCTAGTGATTCTAAGGTTGCTGTTTCAGTTGACTAGACAGCTCTGAAGCTGCTGAAGGAGGTAACTCACATTCCTCCTTCTCATCTCCCTTGTTCCCAGATACAAGCTGCTGCATCATAACTTATGCCAGTGCTTGCCAGATTTATTTGTAAACTAATGTGATGCATTAAAATCCAGAAAACAAACAAACAAAAAAAATTGGTTTCTGTGATTTGTTGATGGTTGCTTTTTTTTTTTTTTTTTTTTTTTTTCCCCACTGTAGGGGCTTTGGAGTGAATTTATTGGTTCAGTTGTTGGTTTTGCCATTTTAGTGGACTAAGTCAAGTCAGAACACAGAAATATACAGAAAGTACAAGGCAGAGTTTAGATACAGACTGGTAGCAAGACAATAGGAGAGCGAGAAGAGAATAGAGAGAAAAAAAAAAGTACAAAGAAAAGAGAGAAAAGGAGAAACATTTTGCCTTTGAAATGACAAGAAATAATTAGGATTACATATCTGTCCCTTATGTATGTATGTAGGTCAGTACCAAAGAAAGAAATCCAGTACTTGGAGCAGTCCACATTCAGGTTCAGGAAGAAACATAACAAACAGTTTGTCTTTCTGTCAAATAAAGTTTGGGAAAAGGAAATAGACATCTTGGATAAACCCTAAATAGCTTTTCATGCATCTGGCATAGACAAGGCCCTTCCTGTTGCATGTCCTCACGCAGTCTACTTGAATTGTTACTACATTTGTCTGCCATCCCTCTCCCACTCACATGGAATGGGACAGAAGAGGCAGGATGTGGATAGGACTGCCACTCCGAATCAAGTGAAGATCATGAATACCTGTGCTAGATGTAGTGATGTCTTGTGGAGCAAGGAAGAAAGCAGTGTTGTGCTTGTGAACCTTAATCTTCTGGGTCTGCACACTGGAAGAAGGCAGCTGTATCTTCTGCTGTCTACACCTCCTCCCATGGAGGCATGCTGGCATTTTCAAAGCATTTTGGAAGTCATTGTGGAGTGGAATGTCATGGTGGGGAAGCGCACAGATTGGCCTTGTGAAAAAGGTTCTATGAGAACCATGGATAGCCCCTATGAGACATGGCAGCCTGGAGCTTGCCTGGAAAGTTTAGATAGTGCTGCCTGAGAGGGTCACAAAAGTATTCATCTACACAGGAATTAAATTGTCCAAAACGAAAAGAGTTTCAGTGGAGAATTTTTGGTATACTTTAGAAAAAGAAGCAATGATGCTAATGAAGAGGACTAGTTTATGGGAATAGTTCAAGAGAAATCTTGTCCATTGACTGAAATACTACATTAAACAGAAATTAAACATGTATTAAATATAAATTGGACATGGGTGTAAAAAAATTTTGAGTTCTGAGACTATATAGCAAATGGTTTGTAGAGAAAAATCCAGTGAAACAGAACACAGACAGTAAAGCTTATATCTCATTCTGGGAAGATAATTCCTAATAAGGATATAACATGAACTCTATATAAATATACAACACAAAAAATCTTGACAGGATAATTATTGGAATTATGTCAGAAACAGAATACCTATACTGAAATGAAAACATAACAGATTGCAAGTTCCAGTGAAAGAACTGATACCGTAAATGAAATATGACAATGGAATGAGAAAACACAGAAGAAGAAAACAGATATGTAGAAGTAGTAAAGGAGTATTCAAATCACAGTAAGTATTCAAATGCGATAAAGAAAATTACAAGTGAAATACTACGGATACTGTTACTAATGTGGGCACTTGAAAACAAATAAGTAACAGAATTAAGTATGTTACAGCATATAAAATGAAAAAAGAATGCACATGGGACACTAGAAACAAATACGCATAGATTGTTTTATCATGTAGTGAAGAGATCACTGAAATAATCAAGAAAACGCACAGAAATTACAACTGCAATATCTTCAATCGAACATGCAAAACTGACATTTCCTAGATATCAAACTACTGCAGTAGTGGAAAATGGACCACAGTGTATGAAATCTGTTCCAAAAGTAATGCCTCCTATTTTATTGTGTTGATGCATGATGCCAGAGACAGATCTTGATGGTATGGAAGTAGAGACTGAACCTTCCTACCAATGTTCCATTACATTTTGTTTCCCGTGTGACAGATGGCAGCTTAGGGGCAGTCAGAAAAAATGGTGTCTGCCATGGAAATCCATATGGGGCAAAGTTGTGTAAATGAATTCCTCCATGCAAAAAAATATATATAAATAAATAAACAGAAAACAGAAAACAGTGGACGTGAGCACAGTGAGGTGGTGGGTAGTGTGTTTCAGCTGTGGTAACAGTGACAGTGGTTTGCCTTTGCTGGTGCAGATTTTTATGAGAGCAGCATGCAGGTTCTTGTTCATCATTCATGAAAATACATAGCTGGTGATGACTATGCTGAAAAATATTCTTTCTGTAGCTGAGACCTTGCTCTATCAAATAATGTTGTGCTCTTTGTATCTATTTTAGTTTCCATGGAAATAAATAAGAGGCATTACTTCTGGAGCAAAATACTAAGAATTCAAATTTTTCCAATTAACCTGCTAGAGCTTCACTAATCCATACTGTCAGTTCTGAAGTGCTATGTACCTGCCAAAGAACTCAGCAATAAAATCTACTGTCATCCTAAGTCAACTTTCTTCACAGAGACTGCACACATTTCAGATGCCTTCTCAGATAATGCAGATCTCTTTCATCAATACTAGTCAAGTAATAATGTATTTATATTATCCAAGTTTAAAGGTTTCACCTTATGTGACATCTGTAATTGACTTTAGACTGTGAATCCAACTCCTGCACTCTCTCTCATGAAATATAGTCCTGAACAGCCATAGATACCCATGTTCAAGATGACCAGCGGTTAATTGAGAGAACAAAAGGTTTCTCCTTCACACATGTTGCAGGCAATACACAAGAGATGTACCCACTGTTTATCATCAAACCTTCTATTCTTGACTGAATTTATAGAGAAACTAGGAAAAGAACATCTGCAAGGTCACTTGGGTGAAACAGAGACTCTATTTTTGAGACAATGCAGGCTTAGATCATTGTGCTGAGTAGAAGCAGCTTTACTATTTTGTTAGATGATAGCTGTCTGTCAGTGCATAGGTGCAAGATATCCACTTTCATCATCTGGGGTTATCTGCTTCATCAGTGGAAGATAATGGGGGCTTTCTCCACAGAGGTACTGGAAGCAACACGACTGAATTAGAAGGTTTTACATTCTTCCTAGTAGGACATAGCCAAAATAGTTATGGGAGAAAACACTCCTCTGAGACTCAGCCCCTTATTTATCGTTCCCATATTTTTTTCTCTTTTTTCTTAATGTTTGTAGAGAAACACCTCATGAAGAAAAGCTTATTGAACCTGAACCTAAATGAAATGCAAATAATGTTTATGATCATGGAAAAAAATTATTTAGAGAAATAGTATTTATCGCACAATTTCCTTCATCTGTATATTTACATACACTTTTCATCAGTTCAGTCTGTAATTTTGTCTGTACTGAGCTCCGCGCTATCGTAGGTCTAATAGCAGTTTAAAAGAAATTTTGTGCACTTTACATAACATTTTGGTCAATGGAATGGCTTCCATAAGAGCACAGGCCAGCATAAATACTAACATTTTTCACCCTCAATACAAGGTGTATTTCCTTTAAGAGGTGGGAGATGACAAGTACCAAGGCAAGGATATCCTACCAAAACAAATGGAAACAAATAAAGATCCAGTCCAGAGTAAACATTACACGTTAGACAACATTTTTCCTTGAAACTATATAAAAGAAGTAACAAACCAGAGATGATAAATGTTAGTTATATGACAGAAAGTGCTCAGTATAACAATAAAAATTGAAAAGAATCAGACAGTTCAAAGCCACGGAAAACTGCAGAACACTTTTATTTTCATATGAATAAATTACCTCATTTCTGCCCTCAGTTCAATCCTTCAGCAAGAGGGATGATGTAAGTCATTACTTACACTGCAACACATTAAAGAATCAGGCTTGAACTCTTACTCCACAAAACAGTAAATATTTGGATTTTCTTTACATATCTCAAGACTGAAAAAACTTGTAAGTAGAGCAGAGAATCTTATATTCTTTTCTCTGCGTACATAAAAATTTGTTTCTATGTGACTTAACAATTTGTATAGTAAGATGTTTATGCTCTTCTTTATTGCTTGATGTTTTACTTTGCAGATTATTTTTTTCCATGGTTAATTAGTACAACTATATACAGAGCTACTAAATCATCTGTGTAGCAAAATTTAAGAAATTTATTAGTCTCTTTGGTATTAAAACATTTGCTTTAATATAACGGTACAATGACTTCCAATATTTAAGCAGCAAATAAGATACTGAGTCTTTCAAGACAGGCCGCATAACAGCTCAGAAATCCACTGAAGTGTGTATATCATTCTTAGGCAAACAATATGGAAAAGAAAAAATTCTAAATATACTTTTTGCATTGAAGATCAACAATTCAATAGTTTTAAATTAAGCTATCTTTGATGAACGTAAATTAGTAAGCAGCATAGAAAGATGTAGTAAGAATTTCTGTATATATAATTGTATAATATTCACCTTATTCTGTTTCTCAGACACAGAAGAGTAGGTAACCATATCTGAGCTCTGACAGATATTATTGCTATTCATGTAGTAAAGAAGCTATAATGTTCTACTCTATCTTTTTCATGTATTCCCTACAATGCACCACTGGTGGGCAGCAGCCAAGTGCAAAGTGGATGAGGACTGCAAGATCAAAATGTAACTTTACTAACCGGCACAAAAACTTACACAAACCACAGAGATCATTATGTAAGCTTTGGAGGTTCTTATTCTTAGATATTCTGTTTCAAAAATTCATCATATTGCTTTCTACAAAGTCTGGCTGGCCACTGAAGTAATTCAGAAGTTGATATCACAAGTGTCAGAAAAAGGCACTGCAGCAATAAGGTTCAGATTAAAACAGAAGTGAGTGATCTTAGTCACTTCAGATGGCACATCTCCCATTTCCAAAGATATTTTGATTAAAAAAATAATAATAATAATAATAATAATTAGATGTCATGCAGTCGCAACAAATTATCACAACAGTGAGGTGAACTTTGATGTTTCAAAAATTTGGAATGACAGGAGAAGTTAGAAAAATATTTTAATGTGATATCACTTCAAAGAAAATTGGTTAGGGACAAACCACTCCAACATACCAATCACTGCTCTCAAGAAAGCTGAGTTAAAATATCTTCATTTTGCCACTAAAGTGATGTTTGACTTAAGGGAAACATTTATCCTACATATTTAAACTCAAAGCTCTGTAGAATCCTGAGAGCTTTTCTTGCTAGGCACAAAGAGGTTCTCTACTTCAAGGGACTGCTAGGTACCTCAGCCATATCCAAAGACATTAGCAACTACATCTAAAAGAAAATATTTTTAACTTACGGTTACTGTTGCTGTTGTTACTACAGATTTTGATAGAACTGTACTTGGAGAGAAAGGATTCCTCCTCTTATCCTCTAGCATTCCTGTTCCTTGGTTTAGTTACTGAAGCTGATGTTTGTATGTTATATTTGTCAGCTTCTCCTTCGTTTATTTTGGAAAGATATCCATGCCTTGGTACTTCTGCAAGAGTGATTATTTCTAAAAACACACAAAAAACTTCTCCCTAACGTATAGTCATATTTGTCCATATACAGTGAAAATTGTCTTTGCTCCTGTGCTAACATTGTCCTTCACAATAAATAAATAAATAAATAAATAAAAATAAAAATAAAAATAAAAATAAATGTCCTTCTTTGTACCTGGCTTTTTTCCTTTCCCAGTGTTTATATACCTCCATTGATACAACTCAGCTTTACTTTTCTAGACTGCACGCTTCAAGTTTTTCTTGACTTCTGTTATGTTGTAAGTCTAATATTTACCCTACCATTTCTATGTATGTTTTAATGTCAGTATTTCTCTCTTGAACATGGCCATCCAGAAGTGTACACACAGTGTATATGGATTCATATTTGCCTTTTCCTGAAGAAACATGAGTGGAGGAAACCTTTTAAGATACACTGTTGGTTAGCTTTTACACGTATATATCTTGCTTTGAGGTTTTTAATGTTCTCAATTAGTACAGTCACTTAACTTTCTTATCCTCTGTTGTTTCCAGCTGGTGAATTACATGTCAACAGAAATTCTTCATAGCAATACTCTTGAAGCATGACTTTGCGTTCTGTAATATTTTGTAACATGTCTGTAGTATTATTTCCTTTGATTTCCATTGCTTACAGTCTCAAGGTATTCCAGTTCATTCTGTAAGGCAGTTTAATCCTTTGTTATATTGACAGTATCTCATGTCATCAGCATATGGTATTATTTTTACATATTTTGTTTTACAATGAAGAAAATTCAGTAAGACCTGTCCTTAGAGAAACTCCCTCCATCTTCAAAGTTTCCTCGCTTTTATCTTCTGACTTTAGTGAGTCAGAAAAGGACATGGGGGTACTGGTGGATGGGAAGCCTGACATGAGTCAGCAGTATGCCCTCACAGCCCAGAAAGCCAACTGTATCCTGGGCTGCATCAAAAAAAGTGTGGCCAGGAGGGTGAGGGAGATGATCCTGCCTCTCTACTCTGTACAGAGCCCAGAGAAAGGCCACAGAAGTGATCCAAAGGATGGAACACCTGCCCTACAAGGACAGGCTGAGAGAGCTGAGGCTGATCAGCCTGGAGAAGAGAAGGCTCTGTGGAGACCTGAGAGCAGCCTCTCAGTACCTAAAGGGGTCTATAAGAAGGGAGGGGGCAGGCTCTTTAGCATGGTCAGTTGTGATAGAACAAGAGGAAATGATTTTAAACTTAAAAGAGGGTAGATTTAGGTTGGATGTAAGGAAAATGTATTTTCCAGTGAGAGTGTTGAGGCACTGTCACAGGTTACCCAGAGATGTGATGGAGTCCCTGTCCCTGAAGGTATTCAAGGCTGGACCAGCCTCTGAGCAACTTCATCTAGCTGTATATGTCCCTGTTCATGGAAGGGTTGTAGGACTAGATGACTTTTAGAGGTCCCTTCCAACTCTAAGGATTCTATAATTCTGTGATTCTATGAGTCAGTTTATCTCATGTCTTCTCAGACCCTTATTTCTTCTTGGGACCAGTACAAAGCTTTTGTGACTCTCCTTTCATTTTTCCATTTTTTTTGTGCCTTAAAAATGTGATTTTATCTCAACAGTCCTCCAGTAAGCCTTCTTTCTGAGGAATAAGTTCAAGGCTCAAACTTGTCCTACCAGTATTAGGTCAGTGAACTTGTAATATTTTTAAGGGTGCCATATTTCTCTCTGCAATTTGTTTTTAAAGTTTTTAAAGATTCAACCTCTGGCTCTCATAGCTGTGAACAAAAAAAGAAAGAACTTAATGTGGAAGTATCTGCCTGAATCTCAAATCACGAAAAGAAAACCTTCTCTGGGACACTGGATTATCTGCTACTTTCAATTTAGTACTGGTAGTATCTTGATATGATAATTAAAAAGCCAGTGTTGTTACAATCATGACAATCACTAGTGATGAAGGTACAGATGATACAGTCAACAGGATTTGTTATGAAGGATTCACGTTATTTGTGATGTGAGTTCTGGTGCCACTTCTGCATGCCGCTCAACACCTGTTCCATTGGCTGATTCCTAGAAAAAGCTAGAGGAAAAAAGCAAAATCATTTGCAGAGCTCACTGGAATGCATGTATGACTTTTACCCAGATCATCATCTTATAGTTGACATTCAGACTCATAATGCACTCATTACTGAACAATTTTTGTTATTGCATTTTTTACAGTGAACTTGGAAATACTTCCTTTGCAAATTTCACAGGGCTCTGAGTGCAAAGACCTTAAGCATCTGCATATTGTACCCATATAATGAACCATCTTGCAGGGCAGGAGAAAGCCTCAGGAGCCTAGTGAAGTATATGCCATCATATTTTTAACATCACTATGATCAGTAGCTTGTGACATCTCAAAAATTAGAATTTGGATTATGGTCCAAATCTGGTATCATACCATTGCTTTCATCTTATCATATCCAATTCCAGCCCTCATAAGCATATGGCTTTAATGACTTTCTCTTCCAGAACAGTACTGTGTATCAGAACTGCTTCTCCAATAGGGAAAATGCCTACACACTGTGCTCTAAGCTGAAAAACAAACCTTTTTCCTCTGTCTTGATTTTGTTATTTTTTGTCTTTTTCTTGTGTGCACGCATGCGAGGGTGATTTGGTGGTGATTTGGTTTGGTTTGGCTCTTAATAGAAAAAGGTGAAGTAAGCGGAATAACTATATACACATACTTACCTAACTTAAAAAACAAAAAATTACCTTTTACATTAGCATTTCACTGTGGATGAAATATACAGTTTACGAAACCATGTATATAGTAAAATACGTCACTAGCGGATAAAATCCTACTTAACTGTGAAAATGTTTTTCATTCCATGTGGTCAATTAAAGCCAGCTGCTTAGAGCAGTGTACCAAATTAAGACTATGACATAATTTATACAAAATATAGGATTACTAATTTCTATACCATATATTTTTACTTAGGTGAAGTTCATTTTCTAGCTACTAAACTTTGATACAACTTATTCAGTTAAAATAACCAGTAAATTTTTCATATTTAAAACAAATATTCTACTATAATACTGTAAAATTTTATAGTGAGCCACTCACAACCTAATCACCCATTTCTCTTTAAAGATATCATTCTTAATTCATTTAATGCCAAACTAAATAATATTGAATAGTTTGGCAGAAGTCTGACACCAAGAATACATTATTAAAGATTTTTTTTATGATAATGACATCTGGAAATGATTAATTGAATGACATACAAGAACATTTTCACTCTAACATAAACTACCATATTACAGTACACAGATTAAGAAAATTGTATAGAATTTACATTACAAATGCAGTTGTATATATCTTAAATGTTACATGTTGGGCTTTTCTGGGGTATAAAACAAAAGAAACCACAACTTTTTTTCTTGGCAATATCTGTCTACACTTTTATTGACACTCCTACTAATACTTTTGTTATACTATATCAAACTAAATCAGTGAAGCATCTGAACTGGAATAATCCAGCTTCCTCAGCAAATCAGATCTCTACACTAATACTAAAAGAATATATATATGTATCCCTTTTCAAAGATTATACTTTGATTATATATTTTGTACATAAAAATCAATCATGCATAAAATCTTGCACAATCTAATGAGTCACAAATTCAAAAATGTTACTGAAACAATTAATGTTGTATATTTTTTACATCTTAGCACTATTTTTTTCAAGTTGCATGAGAGGAAAACACTTTAGCTTGAGGAATAACTTATTCTTTAGTTTCTATCTCAGCTAGAGCTTTACATGTCCTAAATAACAAAGCCTGTGCCTACGTTAACAAAGAGTGCAGTACTATAGACAAAGACCTATAGAACAAAAATATCTGTGCTGAAAACACAGTCACTATCATACAGATATTGGTGTTATTTCTTCAGATAAGCTCAATGACTATGGAGATACTTACTAGAGTACTAGAGATAGCAGCTTGTATGGTACACTCCTGGAGTGCACATTCTGGCTTAATTTCATCCAACATCTAGTCTATATGCTTTCAGACCACTTCCCAGCATGTACCAAAGCATAGTAAGTAGTTATGATGTCAAGATTCTTTTCAGATCCACAGTAAAACATTAACGTGCCATACAATACGAAATAAAAAATAAACATCTGTGGAGAAGGACCTGGGGGTCCTGGTGGATGACAAATTGGCCATGAGCCAGCAGTGTGCCCAGGTGGCCAAGATGGCCAATGGGTTCCTGGGATGCATTAAAAGGTGCGTGGCCAGCACGCACCCTCTAATATGCCCTGGTCAGGCCTCAACTGAAGTACTGTATACAGTTCCAGACTCCCTGGTACAAAAAAGACAGGGATATCCTAGAGAGAGTCCAGTGGAGTGCCACAAAGATGCCTGGAACATCTGTCCTATGAGGAAAGGCTGAGCAAACTGGGCCAGTTCAGCCTTGAGAAAAGACTCAGAGGTGATCTTATTAATGTTTATGAATATCTTAAGTGTGGGAGTCAAAGAGACATGGCCAACCTCTTTTCAGTGGTCTGTGGGGAGAAGACAAGGAGAAACAGCCATGCACTGTAGCATAAAAAGTTCCACACCAATATGTGAAGAAACTTTTTCACAGTGAGGGTGATGGAGCACCGGAACAGGCTACCCAGGGAGGTTATGGAGTCTAATTCTCTGGAGATATTCAAGACCCACCTGGATACCTATCTGTAGGGGGGCCCACTGTAGGGGGCCTGCTTTGCAGGGGGGTTGGACTTATTGATCTCTAGAGGTCCCTTCCAGCCCCTACAGTTCTATGATTCTGTGATTCTGTAATAGAAAGCCTTGAGGAAAAGCAAAGATCAATGTGAAACATGCATTCATGAAAAGATGCTTGTATTTTTCTCATTGTATCAGATTTAAGCTAAGACATTTTTTGCTATCAATCAAGAACAAAATATTTTTTTTCATTCAAATTTAAAATTTATATTATATATTTTACATAGTCACGATTGACTTTCTTGCTGAAACATAAGAAAGATTCAAATTAATATTTGCTTCTTAAACAGAAAGAAAACTGGAGTTAATTTGAAGACATTTTTTAAATATTCTAATCTTAAAAATATACTCATTTACTACTGAAAAGAAAACAAAACTATAACTCAGATTTGTTTGTGTGTGTATGTATGTTTTATGTTGCCTTTTGGAACACAAGGTCTTAAACTAGGCTTCTATAGTAAGCTTTCTTGCACCCTAAGGAACAATGAAGTAGTTAGCAATGTGACAAGGAAAAAAAAAATACTAAAAGCATCTAACAGACTAGTAAATGAGTCACATCATTCTGAAGATATTAAGATATCCTGATGTTTTCAGGATCTCCGCAATCTCTTTGTTTTCACCAGTGCTGCAGGAATCACAGAATGACAGACCTACAGAAAACATGGCTGGGACAGTTCTCAGTGAGACCCTATCACTGTCTCCTACTTGAAATGTGACTAAGAGCCAGCAACAGAGCAGCTTTGTATAGTTCAGTTAAGTCTTGAAAACTTATTAAGATGGAGTCTCTGCAAGTTGCTCAGAATACCCTGTCCCAGTGCTGTAATACTCTGCTAGTACCATTCTTTCTGTGCCCCATACTATGCCAACCAGTTAGCACCCACTGGGATTTTATCATTCCCTTTATTTAACACAGTATTTCCAGGCTTCAAGTCATTCTCCTTCAAGTATAATGACTGTACTTTGCAAAGCATCTACCTATTCCTCTTGTCTGAAGCAAAATTAGTGGTGGCAACATACCTACAGCCACTATCACTGCTGAAAGACCCTTATACTATATAGAAGTCCTTATAAAGATACTTTTTTTTTTTAAGTTTATAAAGTACATTCCTGTTGGGAAAAGAAAGGTGACTCATCCTCAATTCAGCAGTACAGGCTTGTTTTCTATCAAGTGACTGACAGAGGCATTTAAGTGGTGATATTTATGTATTTGTTAGCCTGAATAGTACTAGTAAGTTTTGGAAGAGTCTTGAGAGAGGACTGGTTGCAAACCATTTAGAAATCACAGGCTCTTTGAATTTGCAACTATGAATTGTGGAAGTACATACAATCAACTGTGAAAAACATTTCATTTTGGTGATATAAATAAAATAGCAAGGAAATTAATTCCCACCAAATAAATAAATAAATAAATAAATAAAGCTTGAAGCCAAAAATCTGTAAGAATATTATTGCTTAAATAATAGCTGACTGCAGGAATCTGGACTGTGCAACATGTTCATTATGATTTTAAGCCACCTTTTTTTTTTCTGAAAAGCTAGGAGAAATTCTTCTCTTGACAAAACAGTTAACTAACTTCTACTCAGAATAGTTGTAAAATGGTAGTTTACACAAGGTCATGAGAAAGCAGAACAAAGCCCTGAAGGCTTCTACGTCAGATACATGAGAACAATCCTGCCTCTTTCCTAAACCAAGCAGTCTCCTCCCTAAGTGTCAGTTAGAATGTACTGGCCTAATCCTTAAGTATTTCAAGGTTTTCGAGACCAGATAAAGCCCTGAGTAACCCAGTCTGACCTCAAAGCTGACCCTACTTTGAGCAGTAGGTTGGACTAGAGACCTCCTGATGTCCCTTCACCCCTTGTTATCATGTGATCACCTCACAATCCTGTGCTGTGACTCAAATGTAATTTTCACAGCTTTATTTTAATACATCCTATCTGAACATACATGGCATCACATGAAACTATAGCCTGATCTGTAATGGTTATATCTATATTGTTCACAGAGGTCTTTTTCATTGAATTTAAATTTGTATTCTGAAAAAAGTATCAGCTATTAAGGAAGGAAGATGCTACACCTTATTTAATATATAGAATTAATTGACCAATTAATTCAAATTAATTAAAGACCAAAACTTTGACCAAATTTTCTGTTATCAGACATAGCTGGATTCCTGGTTTGTAGGTCAAGAGTTGCTGAGAAAATTCAAACATCAACACAGATGGTGTGTTGGTTCTCATGATCATTTGTAATGTGATAGTTTGCGGGTCACTCCACATTTAATGGGCATCTGGAATGGCCATTAAGTTTTGTCAAAATTATTACACATCTTCAAGTGATGGTGGGGCTGAGTGGGTTAGAAGTTAACCTTGGTAATAAGATCCATCTATAATTGGCAGATACTCTAACAGTATCACAGTTGTGCCAAACCAAGAGCTAGGATTCTCCACCATGCCAAAAGAACGCAAGCTTGCTGAGGATCTGCTGTCAGAGGAGTAGGCCATGAATCAGGCAGGATATGAAGGACTCTGAGAAACATTAGCAGAATTTGGAAAGTCTTTCCACAGGTTAAAAAAAAAAAAAAAGGACAAAAAAAAAAAAAAACAGAAAAGAAACCAAGAGGCTAATATACATAACTGAGAAAATAGCTAATTTCCATCACAGAGAAAAGAGATACAGATGATAATTGTGGCAAAGAATGTTGTGCTTAGTATACTAAGAGGGAGGGGGTGAAAGGTACCATCAAATTAGCACTCCACCACAATAAAAAGTTTTCTGCAGTGTTTTTATGCTATTTATTTGAATGTCTTAAGTGAAGCCATCCCAGCCTCCCTGAGAGCAATACTGTGTCCTCACAGTGCTGGGCTTTCGTTTTTTCAAGCACAGTAAGGTCAGCAAGAAGGTGTAACTTTTTCACATGCTGAACAAACACAGATATGCCAGGAGAACTCTTAGTTCAAAGTTGACCCCAGAGATTTCATAGGCAACTGAGGGTTTTTTTTTATCAGTAGCCGCTGTAGCTTGGTTACTCCTTTTCAGAATGATATATATGTGTGTGTTCTGGGGAGGGGGGTGGTCCACTGGTTAACTACATGCTATAAATGTTAAATAACAACAAAAAAGCAACATTTCATCTGTTAATATAACTTCTTTTGTACACTTGTCACAATACAGGGAAATCGAAGGGCTTAATCTTTGATATTACATATTTACAAGCCTTGCAGATCAAACTCAAATGGTATTTCAACTGTACTTTACCTAGAGCAAGAAATGTCTAGGCAGATAGCCCAGAGCATATTTAGAGCTGCCCTGCAGTCAGTGAGACACATGAAGTGAGTATACAATGTCAAAGTACTGTAAAAATAAGCCAGCTAGAATATAATTGGCTTGGATCATAGGTCTACCAGGCTAAGGCACCTGAGCCATTGGTAAATTGCAGTCATTTTTGCTTGATTTCCTGTTTCTTCAACTCTGAAGTGATAATTCTGTTGAAGATGATAAAGACTGTTGAAGAGATTTTATTTAATACAGATGGACATGTTAATGCAGAGTGATCTACCCATCCCTCCAATTAGCCTACTAGGTGCAGCTTGATATAAAGCAGAGACTGCAGCCCTGAGGACATAAAGCAAGACAGGGAGAGCAACATAGCTCAGCATGTTTTCAGGAAATCCAATTATTTGTCTGAAGCTTTGAATTCAAAAGTGGATTCAGAAAGTCCTAAAGCAATTATGATTTGTGCTGAAAGAGACTGGCTAAAGCCAGCAGCTAAACATTTGTATTGTTTTTGGCTTGTGTGCTCCATTTATACAGTAAAACCCTTTAGCACAATCACTTCAGCATGTAACTGAAATGTGTTTAGTTTTCACTAGGAGTCTTCCTTCAAATAAGTTGAGAGTAGACACAGAGTTTCTTTTCTTTTTTTTTTTTTTAGAACAGAAAGAATTCTATATTTCAAAAATGATTTGAAAACTTTTATGAGTTTTAAAGACAGAGTTGTGTTGAATGTCTTGTAAAATACAATAAGGCTAAAATGTCTGCTTAAATGCGTATGCCCTTTACACGGTCTACAAATATACATATTTGTATATGTTAGAATGCCTGCTAGTCCATCAAGATCTGAGGAAGGAAACATGCAAAGAGATTACATAAATATTTTTTCCTTGATATTTACTAGTTACTTTTCTGAAAAAAAAAAGTTATTCTCTGCATTTCTCAATGTTGTTATCATTACCAAGTGCTCTATATTTCTGAAAATCTACCTAGTAATTTGTATTTTTTACAAACATAGTCCATATATACTGCAATCTTCAATTACTTTGTGAATGGCAGCAAGTGATAGCTGAAATCAATTTAAGTGAACTATGATATGCAAAATTATCACGTAAGTTCTTAGACATTTCTCTCTTGAATAGACCCTGGCCCTGAGTATAGTAGTGTTTGACTACTTTACTCACATTTTATGTGTGCATGCATTCATTTTTTCACTTTACTCTTTGGTAATGAATATTATGTCTGATATTTGTTTTCAGAACTAAACATAGCTAATGAAGTGCTGAAAGGCATTTGTATCATTAAGAACTCCATTTTTTATTATATATGTTTAATATATACATTCATGTAACTATGGGTTAATTCATTTCAATTTTTAATCACATTCTTTCAGTTTTAAATAGTTCATACGATTCTTCTAGAATCTAAAAGCCTGTTCTATAAAAAGACACCTTTTTGAGCTGTAGTTTTTAGATACAAAGTTTTCTTTTTTAAATAGCAGTAAAAATCCCTTACAAGTAAAGCTGGTCCAAAACTGGGATGCAGTCGCTTTTTAGTTTAGTTTTGATGTGACCTGTAGTGGCTGTTTCCAATGTCCGTAGTCCAGGCAGACTCCGTAGGAATCCAGGCAGGGTTCTCTTTGAACTCTGTCTTGAGTTTGTTTAAACCTCATTGAATCCAAGATGTTTTAAATGGAAGACTTCAGACTGGATGAAGTAGTTTTTTTTTGACAAAAATTTGTTTCGTTTTATAATTTCTGAACACCTCTATTTACAATATACTTTGATAGAAAAGACTGTCATGAAAAAATGACAGGCATTTCATAATTATTCCCTTCCAATTGGATGCCAGCCTCATCGTAATTCACAAAGGGGTCAGCCTACTTCTCCTTGACTTTGAGATTTCAGTGACTTAATAGGAACCAATGTCTCCCTGAGTAATCAACTCAACATATTTTAATCGATCTCTAAAACAAAATGACAAGGATAACCTTGTGACTAATTTCCAGTATTAGTTAATTAAAAAGAAAGGAAGAAAGGAAGGAAGGAAGGAAGGAAGGAAGGAAGGAAGGAAGGAAGGAAGGAAGGAAGGAAGGGAGGGAGGGAGGGAGGGAGGGAGGGAGGGAGGAAGGAAGGAAGGAAGGAAGGAAGGAAGGAAGGAAGGAAGGAAGGAAGGAAGGAAGGAAGGAAGGAAGGAAGGAAGGAAGGAAGGAAGGAAGGAAGGAAGGAAGGAAGGAAGGAAGGAAGGAAGGAAGGAAGGAAGGAAAGAAGGAAGGTTCTGCTCAGTTTTGCTGCAAATACTGTCATGATTCTTGCCCTGTCAAGTAAAACCTCTTACAAAGCTTTTATGCAACAACAATAATCCTTCTGTAGCATTCAATTTACTTGTACTTTTCTGATTATTACTTTGTTCATTGATAGGAAGTTTGTTTTTTGTAAACACTGATTATCTGATATGTAACTACCCAATGTGTCAGGATAGTTACTCACACCTGTCCCATGTTGGTTTGATTGTTACCAGGAAAAAACAACGTCATCAATCATCTTCTATGTATGTGACTAGCTAACAACCAATGAAACAGAGACTGTGTTGGAAAGTGCTCCAGGCACACTACCCCTGTGATTTAGCATCTCTGGGCAACTGACCAGACTGGCTGGAGGATGAGAAGATCCTGCTGTTAGTTAATTGTGCGTCTTCAAATGTTAGAATCAGATTGTCAAGCAGCATAACTGCAATTAAAAATCCTGTTTCTGCAATCAGCAGTACTCTTTTGAGTTATCTCCCTTACTGAACACTTTTGCTACTTTATTTTCTGAAGTGTTTGCAAGAACAAAAAATGTATAGCAAGAACCTTACTTTCATCTAGATATATCTGTATGGATCTGCATCAGAACAAAAGTAAATATTTGTACAGAAAGATTCTGTGACCTTTTTTAAAGCTTACCAGAACAAAATGAAACAAAAAAATAATCACAATAATTCCAATAGATATAGGGTGTTACTGTACATTTATCCTTCTATAAATATTTACGCATTTTAGAAATACTTTCACTGCATTTTTGTTGTCCATGAGTGCATGCCATTCAGTTAACACAGTGAATCTCTTTGCCTCCATCTCATAGATGCCAACAGAAAATAGTAGCTTGGTTTGTGCAGTCTAAATGCCTCCTTCTGTATATTATATTGCATTAGATTTGGTCTTTGAAAGCACGCAAGCTAGAAGACTTTCTAGGGGATAAGAGAAAGAAGCATTACTAGGTTGGTTTCTATGAACATCCTTCTTTATCTCTAGGTTGACTTCCTTTCATATTACCATACCTTTGTGTTACAATTTTCATAAATTCAGGGGTATGCTGCTGAGATGTGTATATATATGTATATATATATATATGTATATATATATATATACACACACATACTAATATGCCTTTCTGAGACATACTTTTAACAGTAAGAAAGTTTTTAGGATTTATAGTATATAGGATACTATATACTATACTATATAGTATATAGGATACTATATACTATATACATCATAGGATATAGCACTATGATGCTTTGGCAAAACTCTTCTTCTGGGATGCTTTGGCAAAACTCTTCTTCTAGTAAGTCATTTTTTACTTCAGTTATTAAATAATAAAACCATGAGAGGCACTCTTGGAAACTAAACAGTCCTTTGGCATTTTAACGATTAGAATAAACATCATGTTGAGTACATTTCATTGCCCTTTTATTACTATGAATATTAAATATACACTTTCAGTAACAACATCATAAAATTATCTATACTGTATTGTGAACAAATCTCATGTGGAAGGTTTGTATGAGTGAGGATGGTGTCAGACTGACTTCTCTGTCATCATATGAGCATGACAGAATAGCTGTATATTCACAGCTATGCATAATTAGACTGTTTACGTTAAAAGAGTTAAATCTTTACAAAACATGGTTTAATGTTTTTCTCACATTAATTTTAAAATGCTAGCAAAACATACATTTCATTCACTTCCTTCGTCTCCACATGGAGAAAGGATATCAAGATGTCAGGCTTCCACCCTTTGGTGAAACAGATGACTGTTTCTTCTCTTTCCTTCCCCTTCTGAATTCATACTAAGAAACTTTTAGATGAGAACCATCACTGAGTTGAAAATGCATAAATACAGCATCACTGCATTGTCTTCTTAGCTAAGCTATGATGAAGTGATGGCATCGGTGCACAGGGAAGGTTGATGGATGTCATCCACCTGGACTTCTGCAAAGCCTTTGACATGGTCCCTCACCACAATCTTCTCTATAAATTGGAGAGGTATGGATTTGAAAGATGGACTGCTCATTGGATTAAGAACTGGTTGGCTGGTCACAGCCAAAGGATCAATGATTCTATGCCTGGGTGGAGGCCAGTCACATGTGATGTCCCCCAAGGCTTGGTCTTGGGACTGGTACTCTTCAACATCTTCATCAATAACATAAATTACAGAATCGATTGCATTGAGGATTGCATCCTCGGGAAGTTTGCAGACAACACTAAGCTGAGTGGTGCAATTGATACATTGGAGGGAAGGGAAGCCATCCAGAGGGACCTGGACAGGCTGGAGAAGTGGGCCCACATGAAAACCAAATGAGGTTCAATAAGGCCAAGTGCAAGATGTTGCACTTGGTCCGGGGCAATCCCAGGTATTTGTACAAACTAGGGGAAGAACTCCTTGAGAGCAGCCCTACAGAGAAGGACTTGGGGGTCCTGGTGGACGAGAAGCTGGACATGAGCCAGCAGTGTGTGCTTGCAGCCTGGAAGGCCAAATGTGTTCTGGGCTGCATTAAAAAAAGGGTGGCCAGTGGGGAGAGGGAAGTGATTGCATCTACTCAGCTCTTGTGAAGCCCCATCTGGAGTAATGCATCCAGGCCTGGGGCTCCCAGCACAAGAAAGATGTAGAGCTCTTGGAAGTGCTTAGTGGAAGGCCACTAAGATGATCAGAGGGCTGGAGCACCTCTCCCATGAAGAAAGATTGAGGGAACTGAGTTTGTTTAGATTGGAGAAGAGAAGGCTGCAGGGAAAACTCATTGTGGCTTTACAGTACTTGAAGGGAGCTTACAAGTGGGAAGGGGACGGACTTGTTACACAGGATGACAGTGATAGGACAAGGGGGAATGGTTTTAAACTGAGACAGGGGAGGTTTAGGTTAGATATTAAGAAGAAGTTTTTCACACAGAGGGTGGTGACGCACTGGAACAGCTTGCCCAAGGAGGTTGTGGATACCCCATCCATGGAGGCATTCAAGGACAGGCTGGATGTGGCTCTGGACAGTCTGGTCTAGTGGTTGGCAAGCTTGCCAATGGCAGGAAGGTTGAAACTAGATGGTTATTGAAGTCCTTTTCAACCTATACCATTCTATGAAATTCTATGAAAGCTGTGCTCTACTCTACATGATGGGGAAAAAAAGAAGAATAGTTTTATTAAAACACTGGTGTATTTCAAAATTATAATTATGCACTCCCTTTTCCATATAGTTTCTTTTCATGTTTCTGGTTTCCATGGAGAAAGTTTCTAATGGCAGGTAAGTGCCCTGTGGGAGTTTCATAAACTCTTGTTTCTCTTTTCTTCCTTCATAGAGTAAGGCGGTACTAAGAGTCAACCTCTTTAAGTACCTTTAAAATCAAACCTCATTTTTCACCCTCAAAAAATACAAAAAATCTATTATAGTTACAACAGGAACAGCAATGCTAGTGATAATCTTTCTTCCAGCATTTTCATACGAGCCCCAGGAATTCTTTTTCAAAAAGGGATTCTTCAAGCAGTTCTCTAGAATAGATGTGATTCGGGTGTTCACTGTCTACTGAAAGGAATGCCACAACTCTCTGAAAACAAACTTAAATTTAGAATTACAGTATATATAAATACTAAGTCATCTAATATATTTAATGTCCTCAGGAGAGCATAATAGTTGATGTGAAAAACTATCCTTTGCTATAGCCTAATACATGAATGGACATTAATCCTGATGACTGTATTATAGGGGAAAGCAACATCAATAATAAAGTCAATCAGATCAAGCTTTTGCCTATTCTTTACATTTTTTTTTGTCTCCAAATGCAACTGAGGAGTGGGTAGGACCTTTTGTGCATCAACAGATCAAGTGCACAGAAAATAAATAATAAGAATAAAAACTGACCTCTGTTTCACTGGGGTGAAATTCCAAACGTATTCCTCCTTGCCATGTATTCCATTCATGGGCCAGACCTGCTTTACGGACAAAATTATTTTTCTAGATCTAGGTTCCTCTGACAAAAAAAAGTTATTTGTTACAGATGTAAAATAAATGATCACATAAAAGCTTTGGCCTCGGCTCTTGACTCTGCCAACCAATAAGAAATTAAACATAAACTGCATTTAAATATACTGCTTGTTTCAACAGGTGGCTCCATCATCAGAGTATTACTGCATTGTTGTCTGTAGGTTTTTTATTTTCTTATACCAAATCTGGTACTAAGATATGTAGCAACATATATAACGCAGGGTTTTTCTTCATGGTTTGCACATGTAAATGAGATCATAATTTATAATAGTTATTCAGCCCTGCAACATTTGAATCAAGTTTATTAACCAGACACTTAAGAACAATGCAATTTGAACTAGTAAATGTGTAATTTGTCTTGTGTTTGTGCTCAGTGGTTTATGTCATATTAGAAAAGCCATTCTTGGACAATGTGTTCTAATTGATCTTTCCAATAGCTAAATCTACCTTAAATCTTTGCAGAAATTTAGCTACTAAAAATTTCTTTATATTCTCATATAAATGACAGGAAACTATATTACTCCATATACCTTCTATTTAAGACAATATATAAAGTATCTGTGGTTAGATAGTACCCAATGTAAATAAAGATTATCCAATATAGTCCTTATAAACTGTATACATCTAACAGTGTACAATCCTCAGTATTTGATGGATTTAGATGGTCACCTGCTTACTCACTATATTGATAGCTTACAGGTTATTTACGCTAAAACTGTGATTTCTGTTAGAAATTTTTGCAATGGCAAAAAGAAAACCTCAAATTTTGTCCTTCCTATGTTACATGTTAAAATGCCATCAAGCCTGAACAGTATGAACAGCCAAGGGTATAGTAAACTAAGTAGACTTTTTCATCTACCTTCAATTTAGTCTTATTTAATTTAGCTTTTAATAAAAGGCACTTCTGTTAACCATCACTTCACTCTATTGTCTTTACAGCTTCAAATGACTGCTATTTAGAGCTATGAATAGTCGAAGTAAAAATCCATAGTTACATTAGTTGCAGGTTATTGGTCAATAAGTGTTCATTAAGCAGTACATTTATTCTTTTCAATTTACAGTGTTATTTGTTTTCTTACTTTATTTGCTTTGATCAGCCATTTAAGATTTACTATTGCAAAAGTGAGTGTCTCTGATGGTCGATCACAGTCAATCTCTACTTTGCAAGTATAATTTGCAATCCCTATTAATTCTCCTGAAATTTACAGTGATTGTTTGCACAGAGTCTATGGGGACAGAAATGATTTTGTGGATGTGAAGAGTTTTGGCACCTGATGAGTTTTAACCAGGATCATTCAGGTTTAGTCTTGCTTTTTTTTCTATTTCAATGGATCACAGAAAAATCAATGACAGTGTATAGGCATTTATACTGGAAGATACCATTATATGCAAATGTTAAGCTTAAATGTAATATTTTGTCCATTTAATTTTGAATCATAGTTTCTGTGCATTCCTTTAAAAAATGGTAAACCAACACAATACAAACTTAATTCACAGAAATTGGTTTAAAATTTATAATCACTTGAAATATTGTAAGTATGGAAGTCTACATTTAGTAAATGCCACAAAAATTACTTGTCAAATCCAATGACAGTACCAAAATTGTAGTGATTTTACTTTTTAGGAGCAGTGGAAATAATTGGAAAAAAAAGGGGTAAAAAAATGAAAATATAGATCTACAAAATATCTAAGCTTGAAGGGTATGAAGAACTAATTTATCTTTGGGGAATGCTTCAAAGTGAAAGATTTTTAATGTGATGTTAGAAAATAGAGGGTTTTTTTGTTTGTTTTGTTTGTTTGTATGTTTTTTGTAGTTGTACATACATAATCCTCATTCTGGTACTGTCAGGAAACTAGCTGTTTTCCTGAAACTAAACATATGCATATTTTTGAATGATTTCTTCTATTGCTGATAATGGATGTATTTTAGTGCATTCAAACATGCCAATGTTCATGCAAATATTTTTGTATAAAAAAAAGAGATATATGATTCATGTGTCAAGCATCTTAACTGATGAGGCAGCTGTCCTGGTCTGTCACAGTAAGGTGGTCATCTCCTTAAGAAATAGTTCCCTTGTAAAACCAGCTCTGCACTCATACTTGGGGAAATTTGTAATTTACTTGGAATCTATACTTGCTTTTTTCAGTGGCTGCTGGAACAAAATTTTGTACTACAGTGTGCCTTCCTAAGTGATGTCCTGGTCCAAGGACTGACTATTTCATAAAAATGGGGAAAGAAATTGATTAAGTGGTCTAGTGATTTGCGTTGAATTATGTCATTTCTATTCTGATCATCTTATTGAAACTGAATCAAGAAAATCCATGCAAAATGAAATGCTACTTAAACATATTAGCTACTGATCTAAAATCTATTTCAATTAACAGATTTTGCTTAAAAAAAAAAAAAAACATTTTTTTGCACACCTTGAGTTTAGTTTCATGGAATGCATTTATTACTGATTCAATATCACTAAAGGAATAGAAAGGAATGTGACATATTCATTAGTTCAAATCATGAATATATAATAAAAAAATTATGTTTGACAAAGATCACCTGTATTCCCAACTTATTTATTCTCCAGATCTTCAGAAGATCTGAACTCATTCCTTTCAGACAGAGCATACTACACTTGTGTATTTAACCACAGTTCTTCCCAAACCAGGCAGAATCATATATTTTCTGCTTCCTTTTTTTCTGCTTCCTTGTCTTCTTTCAGTAAAAGCCTTAACAGACCAATAAGTAAGAATCAATGTTTCTTAAAATATGCGATAAGTTCTGTAAACAAGAAAGTTTTTTATAACCCTTTAAATGTTATATTTAAAGATGTTCAACACCAAATGAGTCGGTTGTTAAAATTTTTGATAAAATGTGGCTAATTTGTCATGTCCACGTGGCAATGTCATACAGTCTGGGAAAGATCTGGAGCTGTCCAGGGTCCATGGTTGAACATATTGCCAGATGAATGTGATTAGGTAAAGGATGTTTGTAATTAATATGAACTCTCACAAACCCATTGTGGTGAACTATTAGAGTGTCATGAGTCTTTCCTTCCTGAGAAACAGTCACATTCCATGAGGTTTTGTTTTCATGAGGAAACAAAAGAAAAAAGAAAGAAAAAGAAGGGAGGGAAAGGGAAGGGAAGGGAAGGGAAGGGAAGGGAAGGGAAGGGAAGGGAAGGGAAGGGAAGGGAAGGGAAGGGAAGGGAAGGGAAGGGAAGGGAAGGGAAGGGAAGGGAAGGGAAGGGAAGGGAAGGGAAGGGAAGGGAAGGGAAGGGAAGGGAAGGGAAGGGAAGGGAAGGGAAGGGAAGGGAAGGGAAGGGAAGGGAAGGGAAGGGAAGGGAAGGGAAGGGAAGGGAAGGGAAGGGAAGGGAAGGAAACACTTCTCAGTAGGACACTATTTAAAGCATGATTTTACTATGAAAAAGTGTGAATGGAAGAGGAACCAGTTTCTAAAGAAACATTATAATTCTTTTTGAGACAGCTGAATTATGACTTTACTTCCTATCAGTAAAACTAATTGTTCTGCTAATCTGTATGCACATTTTAAAATCTTTAAAACTTCTTTCAGTATTCTTGAGTGAGAGAATCAAGGTAGGAATAAGATTCCAGAATATTTGAAACCTCTAACCATGTGCTTCATATTACACACAAACTTTTTAATTTAAACGTGTGTGTTTGAATTAAGGAAATATTTAATTAGAAATATGCAAGTACAAAATGTCTTAAGCTATGTCTACATATGTATCCTCAGCTTGCCTTTTATCCAGTTTATTTTTGGGATTGATTTGATATAATTTATTAGATTTTCAGAATGATTACTCAACACTGTATCTTTTATTCCTCGACTGGAAACTAGAGGAGGTGTTAAAACAGCAGGACTTAGGGAATAGAACATTCAGACCTCCATAGAGCACAGGTTCTCAGCATCTGGGTTTAAAGAATCCATGACAACATTTGCAATTTCTTTTCGGAGTAGCATGACTCTTTATTAGAAAATTCTAATTAAAATTATCTGACTTCTCACCCTCCCCTTCTTCTCCTCTCCCCTCCTCTCCCCTCCTCTCCCCTCCTCTCCTCTCCTCTCCTCTCCTCTCCTCTCCTCTCCTCTCCTCTCCTCTCCTCTCCTCTCCTCTCCTCTCCTCTCCTCTCCTCTCCTCTCCTCTCCTCTCCTCTCCTCTCCTCTCCTCTCCTCTCCTCTCCTCTCCTCTCCTCTCCTCTCCTCTCCTCTCCTCTCCTCTCCTCTCCTCTCCTCTCCTCTCCTCTCCTCTCCTCTCCTCTCCTCTCCTCCCTCTCTCCCTCCCTCCCTCCCTCCCTCCCTCCTTCCTTCCTTCCTTCCTTCCTTCCTTCCTTCCTTCCTTCCTTCCTTCCTTCCTTCCTTCCTTCCTTCCTTCCTTCCTTCCTCCCTCCCTCCCTCCCTCCCTCCCTCCCTCCCTCCTTCCTTCCTTCCTTCCTTCCTTCCTTCCTTCCTTCCTTCCTTCCTTCCTTCCTTCCTTCCTTCCTTCCTCCTTTCTTCAATTTTATTTTCACATTTTTCCTAGCCTAAAACCTAACTAAGATAGTCCAGTGTAAGCAGAATTCACAGTGACTCAGGTCATCTTCTTTTGCTTCAGCCTGTAATTTACAAAGGCTACCAGTAGTAGACTATGGTAGATATTATTTGCTTTTTTCATTTTTCTTTTTTTTTTTTTTTCCAATTCTTGTGTGTGTATCATGTGAGGACAAGCTTACTTGTATAATAATGGCGTGTACTCTTTCCAGTAATCCAGATTTTTAAAAGCCAGAATGAGACTAAAATATTTGCTGTAAATTTCCCTTTAGCATCCGGGCAATTAGCTCATTTTTCTTTTATCTTCCACAAGCTCAGTGCTCTTTGATGTTTTCAAAACTGTCAGGGAAGTAGCCTTTGATGTCTTCAAATCAAAACTAGATATCCATCTGGAAGATACACTTTAGTTAAACACACATTATTCTGTTCATTGTGGGGATAACCAGGTGAAATTCTACAACCCATGCTTCAAAGGTAGTCAACCAGATTAGCTAATGTTTTTTTTTTTCTATTGCATTTTATGAAGCTATAAAAATAATGCACTATGCATCTTTATGCAGACCTTCAGAAGACAATCATAAAAAATAGTTTGAGAGAAAGCAGACACAGTTATAGAATAATGAATTTTAGACCACTGAAATGTGTAAGAGTGGGGAAAAAAACCAGACAGATCAGAGATGGAAAAGTTTTAAAGCAAAAAGCAGTCACAGTAGAGATCTCTATACAGATAAAAGAAAAAAAAAAAAAAGTAGAATATAGTTGTCCAAAAGAGATATAGCTATCCAACCACCAGTACCTGGCTATGACAAAGCCAAGTCTGCTTTTTCTGCTGCCTATACTCTTGTGTGGGCAAGTTACTAAATTTTGTTATCATTCTTTCAACAGTACTTTAACAAACCTAAAAAAATCAGAGAGAATGAAGCTTGCATCTGATGACAGTAAATCTAACTCATTATCTGAACTGTAGTTTTGAAATACATTTTCAGAACTGATTTAGTAGTTAGCAACCCTGCCTGTGTAAGGGGGTTGCAACTAGCTGATATTTGAGGTCCCTTCCAACCTAAGCCATTCTATGATTCTGTGATTCTATGATTCTATATTAAACAACTTAATTTTCTGCCTGGGTTCTTCATAACTAGAACCTCTTCTAATATGTGGATATATCTATTTGGAGAAAAAAATTGTTTGCAAATAGGCACTCTCTTCTGTCCTGTTACACATACAAACTATTTCCCACCTAAATGCTCAGACATGAAGACTGTTCCTTACGTCTTTCATTACATTTGGTAACATTGGTCCAGTCTTAAAGAAAAGAGACAAAAGTAATTTCTAATGTATATGTTGGCATACAGCTCCTTACACGAACATATGTGTGCTGACACCAATCTGACATGTAAATTTACACCAAACTACTGATATAAAACTTATACATAAACTGGATTTAATTACTTTTTTATACGTATATTGATTCACCTGGCACTGTTCTTCAGTTAAGTAACTGTAACTAAGGAGAATTTTGTTGTCTTCACTTTGGTAATAAACAGTAGACATCACATACAAATTTCAGCGAAAAAAATATCCAATATATTGCCATAAATGCAAATATTTAAAAGTTTGCACACACACAAAAAAAATATGCAGAACACTTTGTGACTACAGACAAGATGTAAATGCATACAAATGCAAAAAAATGTGGATTTTGGATGCTGTCTTTAAATGTGGTGCCCACCACACACTGAATATGCTCAGAAAGAGACTACTAAGTACTTCCCTTTTGAAACTTTTTCTTATTTTTTCACCATTTTCTCTGTGTTAAGGCACCATATCTCAGGTCATAGCAAAGGCAGCAGCAGGCCAGAGTGAAGGCTGCTCATGCTGCTGCACACTGAAGAGAGAGTGTTGACCGCTGTGAGAATCATAAACCTCTCAGTTTGATGATCAACTGAGCAGTAAATTAATTAATCATCATTTTATGCCTCATCAAGCACTTTGCTGAGACTCTCAACAGGGGCCAGCTCAATTAGCCAATGGGAAACAGACTGTTTTGTTTAGCTGGGTGAGTCTTCCATAAACAGAGGAAGCTTTGACAAGCTAATAAATATGTCATCTGTCTGTGTCACTAGCTGCAATGTGGCTCCACCTGTAAAGTTGTGAGATTTTGCTCAGTATGGTGGATAGCAACCTGAAAGAATGAGAGTGAAGTACACGAACTCCTTCCCAAAGAAAGTGCTATTTGGAATTTATCAGGGTCTTTAGTGAGTGAATTTGGGCTCTACTATTAGGAACCAAACATTTGTGTTCAACTGCTGAATGAGACATTTATATCCTTTCAAAACGTATTCCTCTATTAGGCATAGTAAGACCACAGAGGTTCATTTATATTTTTTAAATGCTCCTTTCCTTTTTTTTTTTTCTTCCCCAGAGAAAAAGTACACACTCCTCAGCATAAATGTTTTGGGATAACAAGTTTCCCAAGGTAAATCTTTTGATTAAGTGGCAATATTTTTTTCTGCCAACATGGACATGTTTGAAATGCTCTTGCATCAAATCCTGCAGTTCCACGGAGTTGCATTAATCTAACTGCAGAATTCAGTTAGCCAGAATTCTGTAGAGTATTCTGTAGACTTCTGTAGAGTCAAACATGTCATCATTTATAACAGAAAGCAGAAACCTGAATTTAAAAGTTTCAGACTTGAATGAAACCACGAACATTCACAAATTTGTGCCACTGACTTTCATATACCTGTACAGCCCTAAGGGCCTCTTATGAGTTTCTAATCTTATTTTCTGCATAACTATAACTTCTGGATGAACAAGAGATAATCACTAATGTACCCAATCTTTCCTGAAAGATTTCAGGTGGTGGAAAATCTAGCACATCTTATGATAAGCCACTTCTGTATTTAATTGTTATCATCAGTAAAAATGCACTCCTTATTTCAGACTTAATTTTATCTGGCCTCAAATTCCAACTTCTCACTTTCCTAAATATTCTTTCAGGGGAAAGAGGCTACAGTTTCTTCTAACAGATCTCAGTAGTTACAGAAACAGTATCTCCCAACTTTTTTACACCTAGTCCTCACCTGAGAAAATAAACTGCATTCTTTGGAAGCTGAATGTCATTTTCACACACTCAGAAGCCCAAGACCTCCTGTGTAACGCTGACAGAGTTTCAAGGAACCACTCTCTCTCCTCATTCTTAGCTACATGCACTGAAGCTCTGTAGATATAAATGTCACTATCCTACGTTTTCATTAGTTTTGGACCACTGAGACTGACCACAGTGGTAAGATGCTAAGATTTTACAATGAGGTACAATGTGGTTGGTGGTCAGGAAGAATAAAGGAGTAACTTCGATAGGAAATGTGTCTACAAAGTCCTGACATGACTAAAGTGTCAGGACACAGAAAAACTCTTTGTACAGTGCAGAAAGTGCTTTGGTTTCCAAAAATAAGATTGAGAAACAGCAGCAACATTTAGAAACAGTGAATCCAGGGTCAACCAAAGTGTCTGTACAGGTTAGAAAGATAATACGCTACACCTCCAAACGGCAGGAATGACAGCACCTCAAATGGAATCAAGAGTTTGAATGTTGGAAACCAAAATATAAATCAAAGTTAGACTTTTTCTTTTTTCTTTCTCTCCTAGAGCTAGATCATTGTGCAAAGAAGAGAAGGACATACTTATAAGAAACTCAATTTAGTCACCAAGAAAGTTCTATCAGTCTTGTTCTTCCTCCTTAAAATGTCTGGTATTTTGGCATGCTGTTTGCTAAAAGTCTAGATTTTTCCCTGTAGGAGAACTTCATACGCACAGCACCATCAGCCTTTGTGCTATGTACAAGTTTTCTGGCAAAGATTTCTACACTTATTCCAAGCCATTTAAAAGGATAGAGTACAACAGAAATCTCTTTCTTCCTTGTCAAATACAGCATACATCTATGACTCATTTTAGCTGCTCTATTGTAAACTCAATGAGTCTGGTTTTAATTCATTTACATCTCTTCAGTGATTTCAAAAAGGATTAATTTTTGACTATCTGTAGTAACTCTCATTCATTTGTTTCAATTGTTAAAAAAAAAATCCATAATGTGAGACCAAACAAGCTCTTCACCTCAGTAGAGTTTACTATGTTGATGCCTGAATGGCATTCTTTCCCAGACAAAGCTGAAAGAAACAGTAGGATTTTGGGAATGGTGGTAAATAGGAATCTGCCATAGCTGCCATTTATACAGCTTCAAGGTTGGTAAGGGCCTCCTGGAATGGAGAAAAAAGTAACAGGACTACTTGAAGAATCTGAGAAGTAGGGAGATAGAAAAGTGATGTATAGTGACTTTGTACAAAAGATCTGGCAATATAATACATTATGATGGTGAGTCATACAAGTGTTTGTATCACACATACATAGAAATGCTCTGTAAGCAAATTTATAATTCCACTAAAAAGTAATACCAGTTTTATCTGATCAGCCTACTTCCCACAGATCAGACTGATCATCACCAAATTTCCAGTACCTGGACATATGTCTTCCTGACTACTTTTGATGGAATCTATGTACAGAAACTGATTTAGTTGTTACCATATATACGTATGAGAAAGAATATTTGTATTCCTGCATATCCTCTTGTAAGAAAATGCAAGCATATGTGTACTCTATTTTTTTTTTTTTCTGTTGACTAGGTGAATGGGTATCAGTCTATTTCTCAGAAAACACTTCACTATATGTAATTAATGCAAGGGATGGGAAGATGCCAACTAAAGCAGTTGTAAATTTCATAAATTAAAAATAACAACTTTATTTTGCTGATATTCATGTAACAATTTTCTTCCTGAGTATTCAGATGAATGGCTGATATTTCTTACAAACTCAGCAGTTTTGTGTTGCAAGGGTTGGTGTGAACACTAGTTTCTGCTTCAGGTCATGTGAGTTCAAAGCTCTAGAGTTTCACTTTGAATTTGATGATTGCTTACTGAGAACCATTTGTCTTCACTCACATAAATCAACCTACATTCAGCAAGAATGGGCCTTGGTTTCCTCAATGCTTCAAAAAATAGGGAGTGAGTTCTTAGCATGTTTTTAATGGTTATAGATTTCCTAGTGAAAACCTTGCAGAGTGGTACACAAAACAATTCTTTGCAAAATGCATATGTTTCTAGTCCACATATCTTTCACACTTGTGTTTCAAGGTCTTTTGAAAACAGCAGAAACTTTTTTTTAACCTGATGAAAAAAAAAAAAAAGAAAAAAAGAAAAAAGAAATGAGCTCCTAGTGCACTCACATGAGCCTTGATCCGGTTCTCATTAGAGTCTGATCAGAGACTTTCAGCAACCTTAGAGAGTACTGGACTGTGGAGCATTAGGAGCAATATGCGACGATGAATCCAGCTACAGACAAATAACAAAAAGGAAGAAATTTCCCCCATTTTTACTTTACAGTCTATCTTTAAAATTCTCTGTATGCCACAATTCAAAAACCAAGAGCCTGTCTGAATTACCTTAGCTCATTTTTCCACTTTCTTTTTGTGGATTAGTTTAGGTGATAATTTTTCTTTGATTGCAACTCTGCCTTGTTTTATTTTACAATAACCATCTTTAAAGATACTTTGAAGTGAACAACCCAGAAAAATAATAAATCTCACTGTCATACAGACATATGTGAACTTTCTTTTGAAAGCTTCATTGTTACTCATCAATTCTCTCTGGGCTTAACCTAACCCCATACTTTTCATTTGTTATCCCTTCTATGAAACGTTAAATATTTGATAAAATAACCTCAACTATACTACACTTTGGCTAATTACCTGACATTAATTTTATGCCTTTTGTTTTTGTTCAAGATTAATATTATAATGTATCAGATAACTTTATAAGACAGTCCTTTTATGCATCCAAAGTGTAACACTGAAATAAAGAAATAAATAGGACACAGAAACTTCACTGCTGTATATTGGGAATATGACTATACCAGTGATTAAACAACAGTGTCTAATCTGGTTTCAGGCCTACAGCTGAAAATCATCTTTCGTAGAAGTGTGCCTGCCAAGGTTATTGTAAAATTATCCCAGGCACCAAAGTGATGAATGGTCCCAGCATTTGCTGTGATATGGATGCCATCCCTGTGGGGCTTCACCAAGCGGGATTTTTCATGTGGACAGACTCACATGGAGGACAGATGGGAAAGAAAACAAAATTAGTTGATCCTCACTAGAGCAAAAATCCATCTTTCCTTTGCTACTCACATTGTGCACTTGCTTTTTTGCAGACATAAAAATGTGTTATTAAATTGTATGACTTTTCCTTTTTGAAGTGATCTGAATGTTTTATGCTGATCATTAATATAATGTTGATTTGATTCTTGAATTTTCATGCTATCCTAATTTTAGACATGTTAAGCAGCAAGTCTAAGTTAGCAAAAAAACAAAACAAAACAAAAAAACTGCATCTCTAGTTGCACTCACAACAGCTTTAGTCCTACTTTGGGGACAGGCAATTCTTGACAGAAAAGTTTCAAATGAAAATGATTACTCAAGATAATTTTTTACCAAATTCCATTAATGAGACAGTCAGATTGTAACAGTTTCGTTTAGTGGATAGGTAAGCTTCCTAAATCACAATCTGAAATGGGCTCCTCTCTTCTGCATGGATAAGAGAAATCCCACTGAGGATGACAGTAAAGCTAGTTCACATGGAATTAAAACCAGTCGTGGTTCAGGCAGCACATCTGAGAAAAATCACCTTTTAGATATTCTAAATGTTTGACAACAAAAAGGATTTTTGATATTTCTATCATTATGTGCTTGTGGCAGAAAATTAGGGAGTAACAGAATTCTACTGTTGAATCTTGTAAGAGGCACGTTTTGAATAACAGACAACAGAAAAGTTTCAAAGGTCATAATGTATTTGCCTAAAGAGTGGATTCGGGATAAGTCACTATTAGATTGTTATAAACTGCCCACATACTTTTAAATGTACTGTTCACATCATTGTGTTTTGGATGCAGAAAGTATTAAACCAACAGTAGTTACAAAGCAGTGAAAAATACAACAAATACTTGGTACATTTTTCCATCTACATTTATCTCTTAATCAAATTTTCCAGGGTGAGAGGTTAAACATAGAAAGCCACCAGAGATGTTACGATAATTTAACTGCAATGTAACTAACACCTTAGGAACTGATTTGTCAGAGTGAACTGCAGTCCAGAGTGCTCTGAGTTTGCAAACTAAATCTGTTAAGATAAAAGGCACTTTTTAAAGAATCATGGTTCTTGTTCTAACCATTCCCCCACACTTGCCTCCAAGGCATTTCTTATAACTCTGATAAAATCGCAGACCAGGTGCTCCAAGACTTTCAAAATAATAAATTCCAATCTGTCACCAAAAAAAAAAAAAAAAAAAAAAAAAAAAAAGGTTAAATACGTTTATAGAGGGAGTTCTGTTCCAGGTGTTATTTTGAAAGTGTATGCCTAATTTATTGTTTTTCTGTAATAGTTACAAGCGATAAAGATCATGTAAATACCCTGTATTAGAAATAAGATTTCATTCTGTCATGCAGATAGTACTAATAACTAAATAGACTTTAATCAGGAGATCTCCTCCTACTAATGTTAAGACTTCTTAAGAGTAAGGTTGTAATCATATTTTCTCTAAAGTAAAACACAATATTAAAAAAAAAAAAAAAACAGAAAACCTCTAACATTGGTCATATACTAATTTTTATAAGAACCAGAAGCATGAAAGCTTTTCACAAATCACCTACTTTGGAATGGACCTTGTATAGGTTCAGTGGGTGCATCTACCAAGTGAAACGAGGCAATGGAAACTGCTAACATCTTCCATATGTGACAGCCTTTAAATTATAATACTGTTTTGGATACAGTGAGCAGACTTTTCTAAAACAGCAGTGTGTCAGATGGGTGACTGAGTTTCCCTAGAGTTTCTCTTTCACTGTTTTCAGTCAGTCTGACACTATTCCAATTCTACTATCTTGTCCATTATTTATTAAAGTGGACAGCTAAAAAATAGTGCAAGTTTTGCCCAGGAGGTCTGAAATATGTGCATTGACACGCCATAATTCCAAGGGAAGGCTATAGTTCTCATTCAGTTTGAATGCAGGAGTAAATCCAGGCCCCATTTAAACAAAGTGCATAGGTACATTCTTAAGTCCTGTTCACTTCAGTGGTTTTTTCCCTGTCTGCAGAATGGGGTGCTCAGTTTCTGACAGATTCTGTAGTTTCCATCCCCCATATGTGAGGTGACATCACAATGCAAGCAGATAGCAAAATCTTACGGATATGTTTCCACACATTGATATGCATGTATATATAGACACATATGTCACAAACTCCAAAAATGAAGATAAGCTGACTCACTCAACAAGGAACAGAATTCCTTTCCTGTCACTTAGCTTAATGCTCCTCCAAAATTTTTTTCTTGTTCCCCCAGCATTTTCAATTTTTTTCTTTTATTGTTCTTTCCTCATAGCCCTTTCCCTCCTTGATCCCATATAAATACAGTGACAGAAGTTGACTGCCCTGAAACTACTGCTGAACTATTTTTTTTTTTAAGTCATAAACAACTCATTATAAGCTCAGCTGGTATAGATTCCAGAGATTGATGTACAAAATCTTCAGATGCAAAAAACATATGAACTCAGGCCACTTTCAAACGTAAAATTTGAAAAGTGTAAAACTGTAGATAGAACAGGACTGAAAACTGGGTTTCCTCCTGCAAGGTTAAAGACTATTCCTTAGAAGGAAAATAAGTTTCTCACTACAAAATCTGCTGCTATATTATGAAATTCTAGGGAAGATTTATACCAATTTCCCTCAAGGAGCTGAAAAGAAGAATGACTACAGCTATACTGAGGTTTCTCAATGTGGAAGCAAGCTCTACTGCTAACACACAAGATGAAGTTTCCATTGCTTACTCATAAGATTACAATGCAAGTTTCACAATATATGACAGTGAAGCTTTGAAGTTTTGTGGCTGACTTTGTGTGTCTGACTGTTTTAATATGCAGCAATAACCCTTAAATGTGGAGACTTTTAGCAAGGCAAGTAAATTATTTTAAATTAATACTTTTAATTTTTTAGGAACAGTAAAAGAACCGTTATCCAAGTAATTTGTGGTAGTTATTATATAGTAAGTAGCTGAATTATTTACCATCAATTGAGCTCAGATAAATGAAGTGGTAATTTCTTGAAACTAAACACAATTATTCAATTTAGAACATAAAAATAACACTTAGAAGAAGTAATACTAATTTCTTTCTAGCTCTTTCTTACATAGATGCTATAACTAGCTGTGCACTGTTACATCCTCCTGGGTAAGAGGCTTTGCATTACTTGCAAAATGAAAGTTTCTTCTACTCTTTCAAAGTAGCTAAATTTTGGATATCCTGTATTGACACCACATTTCTTTCTTTGCCAGCAGGCATTCAAATCTTTTTTACAAACAAGAAATGTTTGGACACACCGATGTTATTTTGCCATAGTAAATTACTTACCACAGATAATAAAAATAATTAATAATTAAATATTTTTAAAAAACTTTATTTCTGAGCTAGAAAGCACTACGAGGAAATGATGGTATTGAGTTTCAGCACCAGAGAGCAGCACCATCTAAGAACTGTGCTTCAAGCTTCCCCTGCTGAACATTGAGCTTTTTCTAGATGAAACTAGAGAAAATGCATTTCCTCATTTCTTTGGAGGATAAACAATAATTCTTCTTTCTGGTGAATTTTCCAGCTGATATATGTAGAAATGGACCCACAGCAATGTTTGTTCGTATTTTTTTTCCCCACATTCACAAAAACTCAGCCTATCTGTCTGTGCAAGATTATCATTATGTAGCTCAAGTTTTAACACCACAGAACATCATTAGTGTAGATCTAACATGACCAGGAAAACAACTGTCAACCAGCTCCCTACGTTGATCAGATAGATTGGGGTTAGCAATTTCTAGAGTTTTATTTTCTTTTGTCTAGGGTTTATAAATAACAATAACATCAAGGTGGCTAGCAAACTTTACAATTCTCCTTGGGAACAGTTCAGCAATGCCCTCTGGCCCTTTCTGCACAGAGCATGGGAGCGCAAAAGAAAGTCTAAAAAGCATGCAATTACCCCCGGGAAATAATTACAATGCAAAAAAGCACTGGATGGTACAAATGGCATTCCAGTAAACGAGGTGAACTTGTATCATCGCCCTGCTTTGCCTCAGGGATATTCCTGCCAAAAGAATATCAGTCAGCTCCAAGAACAGCCAAGGACAGAGGTGGGGCTGCACATGAGGTGTTCCAGGTCCAAACCTCAGGGAGCTTGGAGTTGTGGGCAAAGGAAACTCCTGCTAAGCCAAGCATTGACATTGCAACTCCCAAAAGCCTGGGCAACAAGGATTGCTGGAGGTGATTTTTACCCACCAGGTTGGAAACCAAACCACACCCAGAGCAGCCTTGCTTATACATGAGACTTTCTTATTTCAAACACAATATTTTTTTATGCCTAGTCCTGTTCACACTCTCACGGGATCAGGATTTAGTTCTCTCTTCATGGACTATATTAAATTTCAGAGTTTAACCAAATCCTGTATAGTTTTGAATTCTAATCTTTCAGTCTCTATTGAAGAAGTCTGTCTGTAATGGGCAGAAGCCATAATCAAACCACACTACAGAAACAATGGCTGGAAGAGCAAGCAATTAAGGTGAATGTGGCCAGGTTTCATCACTACAACTTTCTAAATCAACTCACCTAACCTCACATATATACACACAACCAATATTTGCCTAGGTAGATTTTCTTATCTGGCTACTGTTTCCAGAGGCACACCCAGCACCACCTTTGGTCATGGTAATACTGTTTTCTTTAACTTCCTTTCAAAATGCCTTCAAAAGTTGCATATCAACCATTTCAGAATTGAAATCAACTCCTTTCTTTTTTTCTCTAAACCTCATGGAAATATCCAAGATACTGCTGACAGGACCAAAATACTTGCATTTACATATGTGGGTAGTTTTTGTTTGTTTGTTTGTTTGTTTGTTTTCCTGTGTCTGCATTGCTACCGTCATAGAAAGCGAATTTGAGTTGAAAGTTTGTAGTGTCTGAAGACATTTTCAGCACCCTCAGTGGATCCATAACATTCAGGTTTGTACTACTGAGTTCTAGACACTTAGTCAAGCCAAACTCCTGTTCTCAATCTTCCAGAGTATGCTGTCACAAGTGCCCAGAGATGGGCCTATCAAAAACATCAGATTATCTGCTCTCCAAATAAAACAAGTAAATGTACAAAAATGCTTGAGTTAAAGTTGCCTCAAGCATTTTTACCTTGTACAACCAGTACTTTTGGAAAGGTCCCGTTGACCTTGGCAGCTTATTTGAACATGGCTGAACAGTTCTTGAGCAATTTTTCCAATGAATTAGGCACAAACAGGCATGTGTCATTGGGCACACGTGCAGAATTTTTTATCTCTTCTATCCCCTTAAAAATTAATAATTTCTCAAAACTGTCATGCAAAAATGTCACTGTAAACGCTCTGTTCTAGCATACTACTGTCTAGCACTCGCTATTTGAAATTACTTATCTAGATGCTTTGTAAACACTGTTGCTCTCTGACCAGAGATCAGTTAGTTGAACACCTTTATCTTTTTTTATAATCAGCTGAATTTCAGAGTTACTGCAAACTGGACATGTGAACTGACTGTGCATAATATGGTTACAAAAGAGGGAAAAATTATGAACTTGGAGACACTGTAATTGTGCATTAAACTTCAACCTTTCACAAATATAAAGGCTTCATTAGTGAAAGCAGATAATAGTGAGAAATATATTAAATAGTGTGCATGAATTTTATCTGTTCATTGGCTTTAAAAAGCCTAAAAAATCCATCCCACTGCTACAATTGTAATCTCGCAGAAGTCACCTGTTATTATTTTCAAATGATTCTACAGATCTTCTCTCTTGTGATAGTTGGTTGTCATTACCCCAGCACTACCAGTGCTTTGACGTGGAAAAGGAATCAACGTTACATCAATGCTGCAGCTCTGATGAGTACTTCCTACTTGGCTGCCCTTCTCTATTTCTTCACTTGTCCCATCAAATGGCATTCTTCATTCATGTCCATTCTGTCCACTGATAAATATACACCCATACTTGAACTTCCAAGTTGGTGTTCTGTCTGTTATGAATTTCAGAACACAACTACTTTTCTTTTTTCTTCTCACACTTACATTTCTCCCTTTTTTTTTCCCATGAGCCATACGAAAAAAAAAAATAATCTGAAACCTTGGAGGAGAGAAAGAGAAAATGAAACAAATTCTAAGAAAGCACTTTCATTAGAAAAAATATGATCAAGAAAAAGAAGCTGATTAACCCAAGAAACCAGCAGAGTAGCCACAAATGTCTTTCAAATTGTTAACCTATCTCCTGGTCACTAAGGCATACTGCCACACAAAACAGTGAGAATATGGACTGGATTCACAATGGACCATTTAATGATTCTTTCATCTTTCTTATAATGTTTAAATCTGAAAGATCGCTATAGCACATTTTCCTTACAGTTCAGAAGGCACCCTCAAAAAAACCTTAGAAGAAATTATAAATAAATGTTACTTTTTTAAAGACTAGAGTACTTTATAAATCAATTAAAATGGAATTATACCATGTTGTTCAGTGGCATGTTAAGACAACTAACGTGATTCCACAGTTTCTTGCAAACATGTATTTGTAACATATGTTTGCACTAATTTATCGTGTAATCATGGGGCAGTAAGTTAGTAAACTAGACTATTGCAAACTACTATTCATTAGCACAAGTACAACAAATTAACTATCTTGGTGCTTTTATTTATAATTAAAAGTGTAGGGAAATGTGAGAGCAGTTGAAAGCACAGTTTCTCAGGAAAAAAAAAAAAAAGCCAGTTAATGTTAATTCCAATTTGTTTTGATGGTTATTTGTCTTCTCAGTTTGCAATAAAAGTCCTGTTATGATCATGTGATAAGTTATTAGAGCAAAGAAGAAAGCTTTGTAGGGTTTATTTGTTTCAACAGAAGTTAGGGGGTTAAAATAAAACTAAACATCATAAAATATGTAAAGTTAGATTAAGTTGCAAATTAATAGCTTATTTTTTAAAAGGAAATTTAATAAAGTAATGCCGTTAGCTATTTAAAAACTGGAAAAATGATAGCTAAGCATGACAGGAATATTGGCAAGTTTTCCTACATGTGCTGGAGCGCAAATAACTAGTTATTATACTTACTTAATTTGCAATCATAATGAACTAGATGACAATATTATAGAGGTATGTAACTGGAAGTGTTATTTTCCTTATGAAATATCTCATGGCCAAGGACTCTAAGAGCGTCCTTGTGTCCACTTTTTATGTAGTTTCCTCATGTAAACCTAAACTACCACAGCTTATTATCAGTAATCATTGATACAGTTCTGAACCCAAAAAATAATTTTTGTTCTTTTAATATAGTGAAGGAATTACAAAACAAAATTTAAATGACACTGTAAAGAAAAATGTTTCTCCCAAAAATATTTACTTTTGATTGAAAAGAATCTAAAGCCAATCTATTGTCACAGTGTCAAAGTAGTACCGATAGCACAAATGCTTGATTTTTAAATATCTGCATTAAAGAGATATATTTGATATGACGTTTACCATGACAACAACTTACTTTTAGTGTATACTGCAGTATATAGTTGTGTAAAAGCTGTTGATGCATGAGACCTCACTGTGACAGCCATACAATGTGTTTTTATATAACAGTTTTCTTTCTTTCTTAAACTGAAGGAAATTTCAAAACTGTAACATTCAGATTTTTTGCATTTTAGTATTCATTTAGAAGTGGTGGTGGGATCTTTAAACAAGGCTGTAGGAAGAACAATCTCATAGAGAATCAAAGAGGAAGGAGAAAACATTTTTACTTCACTACAACTTTACACTTCACATTTCTCTGGATTCTCAGTTGCCCAAGCAAATTTGTGGTTTGAAATGATTATTCATTTCTTGCTCATTACTACATACAGATTTTTTTTTTTTTCCTCAGGCAGAAATTTTTTTCTTTGGACTTTCAAATCTGAGAGTATGTATAATTCAAACATTTCCAGAAAATAACTTTCACAAATGCAAGGCCAGAAACTACTGGTTATTTTGCCTGCCTCTACATCAGGCAAGGTCTATGAGAACTTTGCAAATAGGATAAGACTTGTGCTCTATAGGAATAGCAAAAAAAAGCAACAGTAATGCAAAAGAGGCCATCATGGAGTCTCAGAGAAAATCTAGAAATTTCTAAGGGTCTCGCATGGGTGCAGTTGAAGCATGAATTATATCTGTAACATAAAACCTTTTTTTCTTAATATAAACAAAAAAAAAAAAAAGGGGGGGGGGGGAGGAGGGGGAAATAAAAACTAAAAAGAATGATTTTGGTGCCAGGTGTTATTGAAAAGTCCTTCTGGGAAGTTGTGGCTGAGCTTTATGCTTAGTCTTCCTAGGAACTGGAGAGATTCCTAAGCCCCCAAACCTTATTTAACTGAAGCACCGAGATTTCACCAAAGAAGACATACCTAACCTTTCTTTTCTTGCTGTTAGTACCATTAGTGGTGCTTTCTTTTCCAGCTTAAAAGCTGCTGCCAGCTCAACAGCTGGCATCCAATGTCACATAATACAGAGAGGCCTTCAGAGCTTGGCAAACTCAAAACCAAAGTTTTGAAGCTTGAGTCTTCACTGTGGAGGCTGGTTACAAAAGTGTTCCAAAATGGAGGGTCCAAGTGACATCTACTCTAGTAAAATCTTTCTCACAGTCAGAGTGCAGGGGCCAAACCACAGTGAATACAACTCTTTTTCTGACTGACATATTTCTGTCTCTTTCCTACCAAGATTTGATGTTTGTTTGTTCTGGGTGGGGGGAGGACGTCCTGGTTTACTGGTTATTTTTTTCTGTTTTTGAGGGTTGGGGCATAAAGACAAACAGAAGGAAGGGAAACACTCACCCATATCTGCTCTTACCAAGATACAGCCTGGGAAAACACTCACATCAAACAGCTATGAATTAGATAAGGCATAGACAGCCATTCAGGTCAGATCTCCTCCATCTCTCCTACTCTAACAGCCTGAAGCCATGTCTCTTTAGGGTTACGTGTTACAGTTCACCAGGTATAGTTCACCACGATGTGTATACCTGTTGTACAGTGAAGGAGCTGTGGAACAGGAAAAGCTCTGGTAGAAACCTTAAAAGGAGGGAAACAGCCTCAAGGTACTTTCTGGAGAAAGTGGTGGTCTCAGGTGCTGCACCAAGGCAAAAGTGACTCTCGACTACCTCAGGTGCTTCTCTCCCAGGGGGTGCTTCATGGGGCAGGAACGATTTAACAGATTTGAAAATGTGTGGTGATGAGTGAAAGGCAAGGAACATGATGTAAGAATGTTCCTTGAGTTGAAAGTTCCTGCAAGAAAAGCATTTCAGATCTTCTTTAGTTCTTATCATTGTTACTCTCATAATCTCTGAAGCTTACTTACTGTGCATAGTAAAAGACATACAAGGCAATAACCACATGTACCAGTACAGGTTAGGGGCTGACAGGCTAGAAAGGAGCTCTGCAGAGAAGGCCCTGGGTGTTGAACAAGAGGTTGGCCATGAGCCAGCAGTGTGTCCTTGTGGCCAAGAAGGCCAATGGTATTCTTGGGTGCATTAAATAGTGTGTGGCCAGCAGGTCAAGGGAGGTAATCCTCACTTTGTCCTCTGTCCTGGTGAGGCCACGTATGGAGTACAGCGTGCAGTTCTGGGCTCCCCAGTAAAAGAAAGACAGTGATCTTCTAGAGAGAGTACACTGTAGGGACACAAAGACAGCTAGGGGTCTGGAGCATTTCTCTCATGAGGAAAGGCTGAGAGACCATGAACTGTTCAACTTGGATCAAAAACTGAGAAAGGAACTTATCGACCCTTATAAATATCTAAAGAGCAATTGTTGAGAAAATGGGGCCAAGCTCTTTTTGGTTCTGCCCAGTGACAGAACAAGAGGCAACAAACACAAACTTGAACACAGGAGGTTCCATACAAGTATGAGAGAAAAACTCTTTACTCTGAGGGTGACAGAGCACAGGAACGGGCTGTCCAGAGAGGCTGTGGAATCTCCTTCTCTGGAGATATTCAAAACTCGTCTGATTGTTCTCCTATGCACCCTACTGTATGGAACCTAGATGATTTCCAGAGGTCCTTTCCAATCCCCAAGGTTCTGTAATTCTGTGGGTTTGGTTTGAGCTCTTGAAATTTATGTGATTTCCAGAAGTTGAGATTATCATTTATTTTCACATATGCATTAATCTTTTTGTGTTCAGCATAATTCTTAATTTCTTCACTCATATGTATGTTTTTAGAAAAGGAATCATCATCTCATAATCTGTTGTTGATTTGGCTCCCTGCATATGCAGTGCTCTATCTCTTCTGCTGATAGCCACTGCAGCACATTTTTGTGGTAGAAGTAAGGGAAAAACTTAATGATGACTTCAGATGTATCTGTGTTGTCTCTTCTGTGTTGATGGTGAGGTCAAAGGAGAATGAATCCAATAACTGACTGAGGCTTCATGAGGCCTGACAGCAGAAATCATGTCTGTGTTCCTGATGTGTGGATTTCTTTGGTAGTCTGAACACAGTTACTTGGATGCCCATCTTTTCCATTGTGTTGCCCCACTACTTTTCAACGAAGTTAAAGTAGAGCAGTGATAAATTTCATCCATGCATGTAGGCTGAAAACAGCTCTATTTTTTTTAAGGAATAACTAATATAAACCCTTCCTACCTATGGAATCTAAAACATTTCTCACTTTGCTCAGCAGAGAAACGGTATCAGAAAGTTTTTAGTTATGCTTCATTCTCTTAAAATTTGTGGGCTATGTCATCAAAATCACATGGACATGTTAGGGGTTGTCCTAATACATAGCTGCACTCCTGTGCTCTCAATATATGAACAAGGTAAGAAAGAGTTACCAGACAAGAGTCCTGCAGACTATAAGATCTCTTCTGCACAGACACAGAGGCTTCTATGATGGCTGAAGCAAGACTGCTTGTGTGGAAATCTGTCTCTTCTTCCTCCTCTCTGTGTTTCATTTCCTTCAAGAATATCCATTTTCTGTCCAAGATTTACACTCCATGAGTTATATTAAACTCCTATTTTTCTACCAAATGCCTTTCTTTAGTGATCATTTAGGAATTTTACTGTTAAAGATTCTCAGCAGTTACAAAGTCCAAATTTGTTTTGTCGTTAATTACCACCAACAGACACAATCTGTAGGACTATGCTTTTGACAACATGGGATTTATGATGGCCATGGCCAACAAACTGTGAAAAGAAATAGATATAGATTTGTAACACAAAAATCAGAAGAGATTTGCATCCAGAGGTGCTACTGGAAGTATCCCAGAAGCACAATGTTTAAATCCCTTGCAGTGAAAGTGTTTGAGCCTTCTACACGAGACTTAAGGCTGAGCTTCCTCATAACTGTGAGGATAGGCTGCCAGGTGACACCTGCATTCTCACCACTATATTTTTGCAGTGAACTCTCATTTTGACAAACCACAAAAGGGCCTCTGGTGGGCATTATTAGTGCTGTGGGATTGATAGGCTTTTTTATGTTTTTGATTCTCTTTGTTTAAACCATTCCAAGGATAAATTATTCATTCATTTATCTGTCTGATTGGCTACAACTGTAATTTGCAATGGCCTGCAGAGCACAGAGTTAGAGGCCTCAAGGGGAAAATACAGAACTTGCGGACAAGTTTACAGTTAAAAGATAAACCTGAAGCTTCTTTATAGAAATTGCTTTAACTTTCAGTGTTCTAGGTTTTTTGATGGAATAATCTATGGAAATTATGTTACTTGTCTCTACTACTAGAACTATCTGTAAAAAATGACAGTTGTGGAAAAAAATTGCTACAAGGAGTAATTCATAGAATCATAGAATGACCTGGGTTAAAAAGGACTTCAATAATCATCGAGTTTCAACCCCCCTGCTATTTGCAGGGTTGCCAACCACTAGACCATATTGCCCAGAGCCACATCCAGCCTGGCCTTGAATGCCTCCAGGGACAAGGCATCGACAACTTCCTTGGGCAACCTGTTCCAGTGTGTCACCACCCTCTGTGTGAAAAACTTCCTCCTAATATCCAACCTAAACCTCCCCTGTCTCAGTTTAAAAAAAATCCCTCCTTGTCCTATCACTATCCACCCTTGTAAACAACTGTTCCCCCTCCTGTTCATACGCTCCCTTCAAGTACTGGAAGGCCACAGTGAGGTCTCCCTGGAGCCTTCTCTTCTCCAAGCTAAACAAGTCCAGTTCCCTCAACCTCTCCTCATAGGAGAGGTACTCCAGCCCTCTGATCATCTTAGTGGCCCTCCTCCAGACCTGCTTCAAGAGCTCCACATCCTTCCTGTACTGGGGGCCCCAGGCTTGGATGCATTACTTCAGATGGGGCCTCACAAGAGCTGAGTAGATGCAGACAGTCACCTCCCTCTCCCTGCTGGCCACCCCTTTTTTAATGCAGCCCAGAACACAGTTGGCCTTCTGGGCTGCAAGCGCACACTGCTGGCTCATGTCCAGCTTCTCGTCCACCGGGATCCCCAGGACCTTCTCTGTAGGGCTGTTCTCAAGGAGTTCTTCCCCTAGTTTGTATAAATACCTGTGATTGCCCTGGACCGAGTGCAGCACCCTGCACTTGACTTTATTGAACCTCATTAAGTTTTCATGTGGGCCCACTTTTCCAGCCTGTCCAGGTCCCTCTGGATGGCTTCCCTTCCTTCCAATGTATCGACTACACCGCTCAGCTTGATGTCGTCTGCAAACTTGCTGAGGGTGCACTCAATGCCATTGTCTATGTCATTGATGAAGATGTTGAGGAGCACCACTCCCAAGACCAGCCTCTGTGGGACACCACTTGTGACCAGCCTCCACCCTGACACAGAACCATTGATCACAACCCTTTGGCTGTGTCCAGCCAGCCAATTCCTAATCCACTGAACAGTCCATCCTTCAAATCCACACTCTCCAATTTAGAGAGAAGGATGTGGTGAGGGACCATGTCAAAGGCCTTTCAGAAGTCCAGGTAGATGACAAATTGAACAGAGAAATATTTCAATTTGAGTAAGCCACATACCTTTTCCCATTTTTCTTAAAGCAGAGAATTGCTGGCAACAAAATTTACAAGGAAAATTGTATTTACAATCCAGTCTACCTACACCTGAGTCCTTTGGCTTGAAACAATGACAGGGAGTAACAAAAAGCTGTGCCAATTTCTGGGAAGACCATTATATGTAGGCATGCTATAGGATATGTCTACTCAGGCGGTCATATGAATATATCAAATTCTGGAACTTGGGTGTTTGCTGCTGTTGAATCTGACAGTGACAGTGCTAGGACATGGATAAAAACACTAATGGCTTTGTGATTTTGGAGTTGGCTTTTTCATAACCTTAGAACAAGGAATTGTAGTTAAAAACTGAAGCACGTTTTCACATGAAGTTTTGCAGCCATGACTATGTGTATGAGTGTGATTTAGCAGCATACATATGTAATGTTAACTCCATGTATGGAAGGAATTGCTTTATCCAAAATAAACTATGGCAGGTTACTGAAAAAATCCTTAAAAGTGTCAAGTTTGGCAAGTTCCCAAGGAAACATAAAATGCTTAATAGACTTAAAAGACTTCAAGTCTATTATTCTACTAAGTTATTGTACTACTATTTCAACCATTAAAAAAAAAAAAAAAAACACACAAAGAGTGGGTAAACACTTTCATGGTTGATCTCAAATGACTATATTTTAATGTGCTTTTTTTCCACATACAGAACCCTACTCCCTTGATAAGCCATAATGCTGTTTCTTTCTCATGATCAAGTGGTCTGGGGAGAGCTGCTACAGTCAGTAGTAGAAACATGTATCTGGATCAAGTGGCATCCGGTTCAAGAAAATACTAAAACTGTTCTTGAATACAGTGAAGTTACATCCAGTAAGTCCACTCATTTTAGAGAGTAGATATGCCTCTATTAGTCAAGTGTCAGTCATATGGGTATCCCCTTATCCTCTCTTCTGTCATTTTAGAAACAATTTTAATTTTGTAACTAAGACTTAATGAAGACAGGATCAGTACTTCTGAGTGGTTTATTCTCAATACAGCCTGCTCATGTCTTCAAACTTGACTATGCACCCTGTCAAGTCATATCTTATCTCTTCTCCTTCCCATGATATACATCTCTAGATGCTTGGAAATCAATTGCCTTTTACTATAAGCAAGCAAATACAAAGTACCAACCAAGAAGAAAATAAGAGACTTGACTTCAAAACAAACATATTAGTCACTAGATCACATACTGTCTCTCAGCTGTCAAGAGAATAAATTCATCTTAAATATTTTATTGCTGATCCTTACGGGTAGTTTAACATCCTTTTATGCAGCTGGGTCTGCATGGAAGTAAGAAGTAATTCAATTGCTGGCTTTCTGAAGTAGGGTACAGGAAGTTTACATTCTAATAGTAATCTCAATGGTAATACTTATGGCTGCCTACAATAGCATTACAGGATGTGTTTTTTTCTTTCTTTTAGAGGCTTGTGACACTCACATGATGCAAAACTCTTACATGCTTTATAATGGAAATGCCATTACAATCTTTGATCTATGGCCTTCCAGAAAAGAAAACATGGTTGTTATATATTCTGAGAACACAGAGTACACTGTGATTGTGTCATATTTTGGCAGCCTTGAAAGTTCAAATATATAATTGTAAATTTTAGAAAAGAGATTTGCTGTTTTCCCACAACAGCCTGTAACTTGAATGTCATTGGAAAAATGAGAGCCAGTGGCCAGTCAGTTCACTACAGATGCTGCAATTATCTGAACACTAGCAGTTCTACTTTGTTAATTGGCCAAAATACCATTATTCGCTGCTGTTGGAAATAGTAGCCATTTAGGTAAAGGGCTATTGAAATAACATAGGGAAAAAAAGAAAAAGGACGAAAACAAACAAACAAACAAAAAACTAGTACTTTTTATAACTGCATTTTAATTTCTTGCAATATATATTTGAAAGTTAGTGAGACAATAACTGGAGAAGCCAAAATATTGTGCAGGTGTCACTTAGAAGGGTTCCACAAAGTTCCAACTATTATTTCTCCAATGAGATCTTAATGAATTTTGCCTTCAAATTTGAACTCATAAGATTTGAAGAGATGTGCTAAGTTATTCATATAAAACACATAAGGAGCAACACTGCACAGAGAAAATTAAATGGGAAATTAAATCACACCTTAAGTCAGAAGCATTGCAGTAATGAGCTCATTTTTTTTTCTTTATTTCTTCCTATTTCAGCTCCTCCCTGAAAGAAGCAAATAAAAAAACATGTTCTAGTGTACCTGTGTTTTTAGAGACAGAGATATTCAGTTAGCTGACAATTTCTGTATATTTATGCCTTGAGCGTACTGCATTATTCCTCTTTTGTATTAGTCCAAAAGCACTTCCATAAGCCGTCAGTACAGGGAATATTATGATCTCCACACCTGGTCAGTAAAAAGGCCACGGACCGGTTGACCTTAAAAATGAACTACCTTACCTCATTGTTATATATCCATCGTTAAGAATCAAATTCATTATAAATCACAAATAAATACATGCTGTCTCCTCACAGTGACATTCACATATGTGGTTCTTCATAACGGAAGTCATTTATTTATTTTACTTACAGTATTTGCAGAACTGTAAGTTTATTAACTGCAAATTTATTACTTACTTATTTTACTTACAGTATTTGAGGATGGCTCAATAAGAATTAGAAAAGCTAGAAAATTCTGGTCGAGCTTTTATAATGGGAGCAATTTTTACTATAAACCTAAGTTCAAGAGTCTTCTGAAGGTAAGCCAGACTTTCATTTTTTAAGCTTTAGTAGTAGAATAAATTAAATAATACAACGAAGTCTAATAAAGGAAGGAGAGTCTTATTAAAGCAAAATGGAACTTCATGTGTTTCTGACTGTTTGAGCCTGAGGCTTCTCCCAGGTGCTAGTAATATATTGGCAGCCAAAGTAAGGCAAAAGTTCAAGGAAACACTTCTGTGCTTTTAAGAATCTGACAAGCAAAACTTCCAGTTACTGTTTTGAATAAATGATTTATAGCTGCCTTTCTTAGGAACAGTTATCTGTCAAGGATATTTTGCTGAGAGTCCACCTCTTGTAAAATCTGTTAATTAACTGCTGTACCCAGGTAGTAAACTGTTTGTGAAATATAGCTATTTACAGCATAGAGCTTTTTTGCATGATCCTAATCACAAAGCAAAAGTAGTCATTCAGCCTTGGGAAAAACTTTTACTTCTGTATTCACGATTCTCTTTTTCTTTCCTTTGACTTATACTTCTGTGATTTCTACAATTATGTACACCAGCAAGAATTCTAGCTGAGCTAATGCTCTCAGCTTTCATGACTTTCGCAACTTATGAAACACACAACTTTTGCTATGAGATTTCTTAATTTCTTAATATACTGTCTTCAGAATTGTTTTGCTTTCTATTTGAGATGAAAAAAAAATCTACTGAATGAAAAACTCTACCTATGCACAATGTCTTATTTCAAATTATAGTTATTCTTTTCAGTAAAATTTAGTAACTTACTGAAAGGTTATAATTAAATCTTTATATGTTTGAAGTAATATGCAGAGGTCTTAATTTAACTGAAATTATAGAAAGCTTTAATATTTAAAGGTAAGACTATTTTCATACATAATGCTTTGCTCGGTCCAGTATGCTATTGCAGACCTAAAAAGAGTAACTGAAATAATGAACCCTTGAAATACATTTAGTTTACTGATAAATTGGCAGCCTTTACATTCAACATTAAATTGTTTCATTATTAAACCCATCTGATTTGTAGGTAGATTTTCAATAGAACAGTTAGCTTACTAAAAGATTAACTAAAAAAAAAAAAAAAAAGAAAACATCTATGAAGTTTATTTCTCATGCAGAGATAAAGATGTAATCTAAATGTTGACTATCTAATTAAGAGGCTCACAGTTCTCAAGAACGTTTTTGCTCTTTGATCACATTTCAAAATTGAGAAAGAGACAATAAGCCTATTCACTGTGTTGAACAACCTTCTGTGGATGAAAAAGATGGATATCTTACAATAGGGACAGAATCCTGCTACTGGAAACAGAGAGTATTTCTATTGTATATTTTCAAGCTATCAATTTTTAGTTATTTCTCTTGTTCAGCTACTAGAACCTATGCTTCTGCTTTCTTCTTACTATCTGTACATGAAGGGACTGGCTAATCAAAATCTTTAAAGAGTTGCCTCTCTTGTGCATTTCAAACCTCAGGATTAATATTCATGGATAAGTTACACATAAACTGTGCACAGACATATACAACCAGGTCACAACATTTGCAACTTCTGTATTCCACCATTCTTAATATTTGGAAAAAATAATAATTCTTTATCCCCTGGAATTTTTTAGATTATAGAGGTCAAAAATTGACCCATATAGTTCCTTTTTAGTGATAGGAGTTTATTGGAGATGTTAGTTTTATGTTAAGTTTTCATTTGTTTTTTAGATGAGGGCACTGATTTTCATTACATCAGTATCTCATGACCTATTTGAAGAATGACATCTTAGGCATTGTATAGGTTTTTGAGAAGTTATTTCTTAAACATTGTATTACTAAACTTCATTATGTTAACATTTCTTTTTTTATGGGAGGGGAGACTTACCAATACAAATGTAGAAGAGAGAAGGGCAGTATATAAAGAATAACAGATTAGAAAGGAAGATAATCCGAAGTAGAAAAATACTAGACAATATTTTACATTCTGGTTAAATGCAGATGAAAATTGAAGCCTAGTGTCCTGGTTTGTAACAGACTGTCTTTTTTAATTCTAAAAGCAAATGTTAATGGGTTCAGTTATTGCAAAACAAAATGCAATAATGCATAAAATGGAGAGTAATATCAACTTGGTCTTTCACATTTGTACACTGCTGGATTGATGTGTTCTTTATGTGTGCTTCTTCAACCCAGCCAATGACATTTTTCTAGAAGAAAATTTTATAAATGAATATCCCACAAGAGATGGATTGTGCTATGATAAGGTTCATGGGAAATATTGCTAAGTATTACTATATTCACAACTGGGCACTGCTTTTGAGATTTTACAAAACCAATCAACTAAATGGAGAAAGGAAATTCCTTTCAAATAGTAGATCTATCCATAGACAAAATAAATGATTCAACTAAAACATGTTTCTGAATTCTTGAATTTATTCCCAATTTAGCTGGCAGTTATTTAGTTATTTCTTACTACAGATAATTTCCTCAGTCTGGATAAAGTACTGGAATTCATTTTCAGATGTACGAACGTGGATACTGAATGTTCTCTGCCCCACCAAGTAAGAAAATATTATTTAAGTAATTTACAAATTACTGTTTCTACTCAAGGCTTGATTTTATTTATGTATGGCTGATGAAAACCACACCAACAGTGTGAAGAAATGTTATGTATTAAATGCATGCAATTGCTTTAAAATGGTGGTATTCTGATAAACGCTAATGTTTTAATAAGAATTATTGCATTTGCAATGTTATTCATTTGTCTTCTTTCCAGGAAAGAAAAAAAAAAATCGTGGATTTTATTTTATTTTGTAATTAGATATACCACCTTCTGACCACAGGAATGAGACCTGGACTGAGCTAGACTGTTAACTGTGGGTTGAAATTTCTTTCCTTTATTTTCTGCTGAATTTGTTGAAGGAGAGGGTTTACCTGAATAACAACAAACACATTAAACTATATGAGAAAATAATATATTTTTAAATGGTTCTAGTATTCAAAACTCTTTCACTGCATGGTTCCAGAAATGACTGGCTAAGCCAACATTCCACATCCACTAAGAACTGGATCCAATTCTGCAGGCAGGGAACCACTTCCATTCCAGAGGAATACTGAAAATACACACAGGAATACTCTGCGTGTAGAGTAACTGAATTTCATGATTTCTAAGCTCTCATACCTTATCCTTGTGATCCAGAACTTGATTTGGTTCATGCTTTCTAAATACAGAAAAAATATATGAGGGCTGATCCAAAAGAAATGTCTTCTACTTTATTTTTTTGGCCCACAACCTCAGAGGCAGATGTTCATGGTATGACAGGAGAGGTTGAACCTTCCTGCCAGTATTCCATTACATCTTGTTGCCATGTGACAGATGGCAGCAGAGGGGCAGTCTGATACAATGGCGTCTGACATGAAAGTGTGGATGAAGTAAAGGTGTGTCATTGATTTCCTCCACGTGGAAAAAATGGCATCCATTGACTCTGACATTCATTAATGTTTGCTGAACATTGCTGGAAACCAAACAGTGAATGTGAGCACAGTGAGGCAGTGGGTGGTACATTTCAGCAGTGGAGACAGTGATGTGAAAGACCAGCCACATTCCGGACAGCCATACAGATATTTTCAAGTGTGACATGCAGGCTCTTGCTCATCACTGGCAAAAAATGCATGGCTAAAGGTGGTGATTATGTTGAAAAAAGTTTTTTGTAGTTGAGAATTTGCTCTACCAAACAGTGTTATTGTGCTCTTTGTATCTGTTGTAGAGTCCATTAAAATAAATGGGAGGCATTACTTTTGGAATGGGCTACAGAGTATTGTTTTTTTTTAATAAACTTTTCTACTACTTACTACTACTCCCTAAAAGCTACTGCTTTTCTTTCCTAATGTATGCTAACCATCTTCTTGGACAGATATGAAAAGACCCTACACTGGGAAGGGAGCAACACAAAAGAGTGAATGACGCTTCATCCCAGGGAATTGTAGATAAGACATTTGAAATGTCTTGGCAAAATCACTTAAAATCCAGCCAGGAACCAAAAACTACAGTGTTTTTCTGAAGTTTCTTTACTAATAAGTTGGAATTAATCATGTCCTAACATATTTTTTAAAATAAATACATAAAAAATTAGGAGATAAATATGTTTATGGAACTGGTTCTAAGTGAGTGGTGACAGGAAACAGATGAGTTTCTAGCAGATCTCAGGAATATTTGGAGTATTCCCAGCCAGAGGACATAGAGGTTTTAGTTGGCTGGGACCTGCAACGCAAAGGACAGTTGGACAGGATCTCCTTTACACCTGACAGACTGCATTCTCACCTTCAGAAAGTTATGTTCTAGATGTGCTTTTCTGTTCTACCAAAACAGCTCTTGAGACACTAGGTATCTTCTGTTAATGCTAGTTCCAAAAGAAAGGAGGCAAAGGAAGAAGCACTGCACTATTGAAACACTACTCGATAGCAGTTGTTTCACACATGGAAAACACAAATCTAGTAATACTATAGAGGAAACAGTTGTGCTTACAGATTTTCCCTGGTTTTGTTTCACTGAAGATGGTGCCTTGAAATTTCACAGTTCTTTATAGGCAGCCCCTACTAGAAACACATGATGATTCATATCAACAGCAGCTTAAGGTTTACTGTACATAAATACATATATTACATGTCTTCATATATTTGTGCATATATATATAAATATGAATTGTACTTAAAAATCTAGATATATTTTATGTATCTTTATATATTAAAATTAATAATCAACAATAAAATATAAGTTCACTTATAAAATCACCAGATTTACCTTATGTTCAGTTCCTGAAATCTTCTAGCATTGAGAATTTATCTATTTGATACATATGGATTAAAAGCTTAATGGAACAGTACCCTATCTGCTAAGTTTAAGAGGCTTTTCAGGTTGTGGTTTGGAAAACACTGGAATGAATGCTATGAAACAAGTCAGGCCTATTTAAAATAAAATGAAGAGCCTTGTCTATTTCATTTGCATTAGATAACTTTGTTGGTTCCAATTATAGTGAGCTTCCAGGAGGAATTATGCTTTAACAAGAACCAGTGTTCACCATTCTGTTTTATCAGGATATAAACTTTGGAAATATCCCTGTGATTCAAGCAGAAAGTTAGAACATCACATCCTTCAAGCAGAGCCATCAAGATTTAGGCCTTTGGCAGTCAAGAATGTTCTGGTTAGTAAATGATATAAGCAATTGAACACAGTGGTTATTACTGATACATAAGGTGCTCTTTTGTTAAGAAGACCTATTATGGCTTCTTTGTTGTTTTATTTTGTTGAGCAAGTATTTTAACAGTCTAAGCAAGTCTGAAAGTTGCTTGCGCAGGACGCAATCTCATAGACATTTGTTTGAAATCATTTTTCCCTTCTTGATTCCAAAAGCCCTGAATCCAGAACTACTATATTTCATTTCTTTCTGGAAAGGAGAATTCTGAGCTCCTTCTAATCATTTATGTTCCCTTGATATATGAGCCTGAACACAATATTTTGATAAGTAAGGAGTATTTTATTTTTTTTCAGACCACTTATGTTTCGCACCACTGTTTTATGCTGGCTACTCATCTCAAACCTAAACAGATAGTATGTGTTTGAAGCTATCTGACTAGTAATAAGTCTATTCACTGCTTTCAAGGAAACAGTGTGCTTATCAAAACATTTTGCACTCACTTTTATTACTTGGTGAGAATAAATCAAAAGATAAAATGATTCATTCTAAAATATCTATGCAATGTTGCACAAATAAAATAAATTTCTACATCGGTAGCTGGATAAAGTTTTAGTAATATAGAATCATAGAATAATTAATGTTGGAAAAAACCACTAAGATCATCTAGTCTAACCATCAACCCATCACCATATTCACTACTGTTATTTAAGGTATCGTCCCATTATATCATTAAGTGGTTTGCCTGAGGGACTTCTAGGAAGCATTTCCCCATTACTTTTTCACCTTGGAGAACTGGCTGTTGCCTTTGGTAATAATCCGTTATTTGTACAGATTCCTAAACCTCAGGATGCAAGTGGAGCTCTTAGGATCTTATTGTTCATGTTTTCTTGAGGTTTTCTGGAAGGAATTAGAGGGATGGCTTTCCTTCTTTTTGTGAGATACAAGTTCTACAGGTTCTATGTATAAATGGGATAGTAAATAAGGCTTAGAATTTAAAAATATCTAAGAATGGCCCTATTAATATATTAGGGAGCTAGCGTCTAGAGGAAGTCATCTGGATGCAGAAGAAACAAGACAGAGACACAAGGTGACTTCAGGCGACTAAATCCTGTATTTTCAAATACAGATGAGAAAGTTCGGTTTCATCTTTAGAAAGAAAACACCAATATTTGTTAATCCACATTTAGAGAGCTCAGTAATCAGCTTCAGTAGCTCTAATTAAGCAGCTTCTCTTATTGCCTTCCAGAATGGAAATAAATACAGATGCTGAATTTAAACACCTCTTAAAACACTGGCATTATTTTTTCTACTTCTGCATAAAAGCGCTTTGAGCTTTGTTTTCTTAGGTACATCTTTATCTTCAGCAATGTATAATTATCCACAATATTGTAGTACATAAGCATGGATGTAAATGTTTTCCTACAGTAGAAATAGCTCAGGGGAGAAACAATGAGCTAAATATTTGCTTTGTGTAACTCTGTCTAATGTTATTACAGACCTTCAGGATCTTGGAGATGTGGGTTTAAATTCTTTTAAAGAGTGGTATTAAGTCTCATTTTCACATTGTGTGTAACCATTTTGTGTTCACAGAAATAGCAAATCTGAACTCTTCATCAGGTCTGAACTATGTAGATTCACTGGCCACTACACAAAAGAGTGCAATCCAGAAAAACTTGGACAGGATTAATGTTCACACTAATATGTGCAATTTCTATGCTTCAGTCAATCTCACTTGTGCCATTAGCATAAGTGGAAGGAAACGCATATGGATTTGACAGCCATCCTAATGCCTAAATTATAAGACAGTTTGATTAATTTTGCCTTCATTGTGTTATGTTATACACAGCAGACAAGAAATCGATAAGGAACGTAGCTATGGTTTGTACTATAACTGACCAGTATGTATTCTTCTCTTCTGCAGATCCTGAGAGCTGGGCTAATGACAGTGTATGATTGATAATTACATCTGTTCTTTCTCTTCTGTCTGCCTGTTCAGCAGAAAGTATCTTGGCTCTCTGTGAAGACAGGGCAAGCTTACTTTTTACATGCAGCCACACATGTTTTCAAAGGTATCATTTCTCCTACTGGAAGGGTATAACTTTCTGATGAAGTCATTGACATACAACTTGAAATATGATACCATATGGAATCTGTTCTTTAGATTTCATGCACTTGTCATAATAATGACTTGTGACTTTCTGTTAACTTATGTTTTCAAACTTGCCAGTCTTAAAATAAAGTACCTTTTTTATACATAATACAGTGACTTCACAACTCTGACTTAGAATATCTCTACCTTGCTTCATCTTACTTGTTTATTGGAAACAATACAGATTTGTTTGGTCAGATATGTTCAGATCCTTCTGTTTTACAGTGTGACACTGCAGACTGATAGGCATTTATCACTTCAAAAGAATCTTGTAAATCAGGCTGAACACTGAAACTAGCCACATGATTTATCATCATGTACAATCAAAGATTACAGTTCATCAAATGCCAAGAGCAGAGCTGTTTTTCTGTAGTTTTTTTTTTTTTCATAGCCCTCTTAAATGAGAGGAGGCTTCCTTCTCTTTGATTCTATGTAAATAATAAATAAATGTGTCTGCTTATACATTACTTACTAGCTTCTGTAACAATCCTGTGGTGATGGAAACAACTATCACCAGCTAACTTGCATAACTGAAGTGGTTTTAAGAACTCTAAGGCCCTGCTTAAAAGCATAACTAAATGCCAACATGGAGACATATTTCCCACCTTCACCAATAGGCTTGTAAGTTGTAACTGAAAGAATGTTTGAGGTATATTCATCATCAATAACAAGAATTTCACCTTTTATTTCTATGATTAGGTCAGGAAAAAAAAAAGTCTATAAATATTTAGGTACCTAGAGGAAGAGTTGGACATGAAGTAGCTGTATCTGAATTTACCACTACCTAAAGAGTTCTTTTCGGGTGTTATTAAGACTGCTGTTTATTGTAACACATGACTTAAAGGTACTTAGTTACTCTGTACACATAAAGAAGTATGATACTTCCCATACAAAGCTAGCCATTGTCAAGGGCTCTTGCCTATGCTCTGCTATCCTTGGTAAGCTAGATGTCAGTGTATTTGCAGCATGTGCTCCAGAAGCATCATTCCCAGTAAAACACAGCAACCACTGTCACCACCTCTGCAAACAGAAAGGTGTAAAATAGTGGTATTGCTGCTTTGTTTTCTATACAGTTACAATCACCTGGATTACAAGCAGTTAGGCTAGAGAAGGGAAAATAGGACATTCTTTCTCCTTTGTCTTATGAAAGCTGCAAGATCTAGGAGAGAAAAAATATCAATCAGCAACTCAGACACTAACACAGAAGAGAAATGATTGGACTTTTACTCATGATCCTAAATTTTAAGCTACTGAGCCTATCTTCCCTTAGAAGAAACTTCCAAGATCAAAGCAGTAAAGGACAGAAGTTCTTCTTTCCATATTGATGTGGGAATTTCTTCCAGGCTCACTGCAGGCTTTTCCTGTTGCCCAGCCTAGAAATCCAAATGTTCCACTTGACATGCAGTTGTTTCAGATCCTGACTCACCTGAAGTGCTGTATAAAAAATGTGATAGGTAAAAAAAAACCCTTCATGTAGGAATCTGAATACCACAGACCAATAGCGTAAAATGTAGACATCTAAAGCACTTTTCACTTTAATGAATTAGTCCATAAATGACTTTGTCGTGATCATACAGGGAGCTCATGCCAGTAACGGAAACTCTGTCTTCTTATTTTTCATATAGTGCTTTACCAGACATTGAAATTACTTATTAAAAACAAAAACAAATAGTTAACTTATACTGATACATAAATGAAAAATAATGGTGTATCACAGTAGATTTAACTGTGGGAGGAAGGCTCCAAACATTCTTACTCTGTATCACTAATAATGACCTTGAAGCAAGAGTTCTTTAAGGGGGAAAAAGCATCCCTAAAAGTCCCCATGTTTCCTGCTAAGGATTACAATAATTGTGGAATATGTGATGAGAATTACTGATTAAAGAAACTGGAACAAAATTACCAAGTTGGTTTCACATGACAATCAACATACTCTTACTGTTCCCCACTCCTGCTGGAATTCTCTACACTGGATCTTTAAATATACTACCGTTAGCTGGCAACATTCATTTCTTTCTGAAGTTTCAGTTCTTGAATAATGATGTAAGAGTAAGTGGCTGGCAAGACTGACATAATGACAACATTCCAGAATAGAATTTATTCTGTAGCCAGAATAAACAGAGATGAATGAAGAAGCCTCCATCCAAAATGTTGTACATCATAAGTTGTAAGAAAATTCCCTGTAATTTTTTTTACCAATTCCAAAAAGCCATGGCTTTCTCAGATCACTAAACAAAAAAAGAAAAATACTAATGAATGGAAGGAGGTATATGAGATATTATGAATCACAGCTAGAATTTCATCATTTGCACCACACAGCACAGATACATTTAAGGGAAACCTAAACTAATGTATTTTAGCCCATCCTTCTCTAAAAGCAGAGTGAGCTTGTCTGTATTCTCACTTCATTTATAGAAAATCCAGGTTTGGGTTCTAGTTTACCAGAAAAATTTCCTGAAATAAATGTTCTCCATATCAAATTCAAAGATTTTCCACAGCTGCTGAGTGCAATGACCTTTTCTTTGCACCAATTTCAGACTTCTTTCACTTTTTGTTCACCTTTTATCTGCATTTAAACAGTGATAGAAACACAAAAATCTCTCCAGTTCAGTGTTTGAATTCTGAGTCCAAGCTGCTGCTGCATCAAATATATAAAACTGAATCTGTGTGACCACTCTTCTTGTAGAAGTGTTCTGAACACCACTCTTGATATGCTATGTGCCTTTGCTCCTTCTAGTTCCCTGAAGATCTTGCCATACACATTCACTTGTTCCGTGCAAAATAGTAAAACTTGACTCTCCAGTAGAAAGGGGCTTTGGGGGCTTTTCTCAAAATGTCATTTAGCCCTATCAGAAACTCCTGACTCCCACAGTCCAGGCTCCCCTTGAAACTCCTAATTCTCAGACACTGCAAAATTCCATCTTGAGGTGCTTAGGTTAATCTAGCTCCAGATAACTATTCTATTTTGCATCAGTAATCAGAATTCATAAACAGTGCCCATCACTAAATAAATTATTACCATTTTTTCTAGAAAATGGCAATTATTTTACATTTAGCATAACGTTTTTTTTTGGTTTTTTTTTTTCCCTTGGAGTATGAAAGCACCTGCTTCTTTTGTAATACACATGTACTGAAAACATATTTCTTTGTAAAGAATTATGTGTTATTGCACAGTATATCAGAGCAGCAAAGTATAAAGGAAAATCCTTAAGTAATTTCTCATTATTTTCCTTCACAATTTTCTAACTCCACCCTCTTCTTCCAAAATAAGCAATAAAATCCTTCTTCACTAATCTTCAGAGTAAGTGTTTGGCAGAGAAATGTTATACTAGAAATGTTTAAATGCTCCGTCTTTAGTCTTACCTGGGAGTTGTTCTCTGTGTTATTACTCACACATACATGCCTAGAAACAAAATTTAATTTCAGTTTCTAATAAGAAAATAAACCACCTGTTTACTTTTGTTCACCACTAATTAGATATAATATTTTCCTCAACATTTTGCAAATCATAATTATATAAAATTAAGGAAGTCGAGAGAATGTTCACAAGAGAGGCAAACACACAACTCAGAGTCTTTCCTTTGTCAGGTAAATAAATTCCATACTTTTATACATCCAGACCAAACTCTTTCCAAATCAATGGAAATACTCCCATTGGCTTCAGTGGATTCTGGACCAGACCCAACCAATTCCCATTAAAGTCAGCTCAGGACTTGAGCTACATTGTGATGTAACTGAATTAATTAGCTTTAAATTATGAGAAACTACTCTCCATTACTACAAATTACTTGTAAAATAGCCAAGTTTTACTATTAATAATATGTTCAGTGGTACTATATAAGAGCTTTTTCTCATAAATACAAGACTTTATGACCAAGTTTGGGCTTTTGGGTTCCTATTGCCATTTTCTGCTAACAGGCATACAAAAGTATGGGCGTCACTTCATTGCACTGGTTACTGCCATCTTAAATTGGGCAGAATTAAATCTGCCTTCCTTTTCCTTGTGGATATTTTACAGCCTGAAAGTCATCCGCTGTGAACTTTAAGGCTGTTTGGATTCTGTGCTCTGATTTAATATACATAAGAGAGCTTCAAGCTGGGAATTTGATGCTAGGTCTGTATTTCTGGCTTCAGCCCAATTGTCTACATTTGGAAATGTATTTGATGTTGGAACACACTTTTCTGGAACAGAATGTCAAGAAAATACATAATCAAGAGGACATCATACATAACAAGCTACAAAAAACCTGTTTGTCACCCTCCTCCCACAATGGTGAAAAACCTTCCACAGCTGCTAATTAGAAAATTAGAACACCACAAATGGATTATATTTTACTGGCAGCAGAGCTTCTTCCCCCCAGTGTTTTAAAATACTTTTTAAATTGTTTGCTGTCAGCAAAACAAGTGCGCTACCTGCAATCCTATAGACAACAAAGCCCGGCAGCAGGATTTCAGTCAGGTGATGTCACCCAGGTAAAATTGTACTGACAAGCTTTTAATTAAAGTTTTCCCACACATCTTTTTGCTGGTCCCCAGGAGCTATTATTCATTATATGCCGACTGTCAGCCAATTGTGAGTCGGGAGGGAAGTGTTTTATTTTCAAAGCCCTTGCTGACAGCTAGAGAACACTTTGTTATACAATCTGTTTACTTTTTTCACACACACGATCTTGCTAAAGGGGAAATGGTCATGCAGTAGTGTTTACAGTTTATGGCAATAATTAAATGCATCTGGCAGTGCAGTAGCTGAATGGAGGTTGGTGTGGGTGTGGGTGACAAGCCATAAAATTCTTCCTATAAACAGTTACTCTCACCTTGCAGAGCCCCCAGCATTTTAAGACAAAGTTTCTTTGGGAATGGGCAGGTCCAAACAGGTGCAAGGATTCTGGAATTCGAATGTGTGGCTATAACCATGTGGTACTTGATGCTAAGAAACACCGTCTAGGAATCAGGGGAATACTCGGTTCTGATCTGTACTAGGACAGTTTGAAGTGGTTATAAAACAGCTGCTTGTCCTTTGCTTTGCTAAAGCTCAAAGTACTTACCTCTATAGAAACTGTACAATGAAAAACAACTTACCACCAGATGAAAGAAGAAGGCTGTGTGGTATCCTGTTTCAGCAAAGGGATAGTATTTTATGCTTAATACTTACAGGGAAGAGGTCATCTTGAAACTTTTAATGACTTACAATAAAATAATTTTTATTACTGGGCTTGTGATGACAAAAAATTATTTGGAGCTATGAACAACTTTTAATTATGGTAAAAAAAAAAAAATTGTAAGCACTAATAAATCCCTCACTATAAGTGTTTGTTTATTTTTTATTTATTAAGGGTGATACAAAGTCAACAAGTATTCTTAAATTGTTATTAAATGGATAAAGACTTGTTTAATATTCACAAACAGGTAAAAAAGAAATTGCATGGAATCAGATCAGTTGCCTGCCACCTCCTGACAGCTCATTGGTAACTCTTTGGAAATTACTTCCACTACAAAGCAAGAAGAATAGAAAATCAATCAATCAATGAGTATTTAAATGCCGCCTTTTATTGATATTACTACACATTGCTACAGAAATTATAGAAGGGTTAAACAGTTCCATTGCTAATGAATGAAAATCTTTCAGAGCGTTTAAGTGCTTGTAAACAATTACAATATTAGGAAATTATTTTATTAGATGGAAGTAAAGTAATCCAGGAGTAGATGCTTTAAAATGGACTGCTTCTGAGATTATTAAATGGTAAATAGTGGGTCTTACTTGTATGTTGGGTTGGAAGGCAGTTTCAGTAGACAGAGCAGTATGCACGCCTTAATGAGCTGTTTCTGTTTGGAGATCATACCAAAACTTTAGCCAACAGCAAAAATATCTGTACAGGTTTCATTCCTGAAAAGAAAAACATTAAGAATTCTAATTGCAAATTTAACTGATAGGTGTCACTCTGTAGACAATGCTTTCCTGATATTACTGTATTTATTTCTTCACTAATTAGTTATTTTATTATCTTTTAGTTTGACTGAATGTTGGGAGCAAGATTTTTGTTTGTTTGTTTCTGTCACAAACAGCAAATTGATTCTAAGACGCTGAACAGTTACATTCAAATTAATTTATTTATAATCATAGCATTTTCATCTTCCCAAGCTTGACTGAACCAACATGCTATGAATAATGTAAGCAGTTTATGTTAATCCTTACTTTAAGATCAATGTTATAAGGGAGTAGTATTACTTTAGGATCAGTCATTTAAATAGCAACAGTAAGATATATCAGAGATTTGAGAAATCAAAGTGTAGAGATTAGGTAACTTGCCTGAGATTTATGGGGTAGAAAAGGTGAGGAAGCTCTTGCTTCGAAGTTCAAAGCTGCCTGTGCATTGGAGTCAGTCTATTGCGTTAAAAATGCATGGAGCAATAAACCTAGGCTCCACACTGATAAGGGAAAAAGGACTCTTCAGTCAGTCATGACCATTCTCATTCTCTTCTCTCCCACATGCTTTCCAACCCAGAGATGTTGGGGGAGCTGAACTGCAAGGCAAAAGAGACAAATATCTCCAGACAGAGCAGGTACTTAAATCCAGCAGGGATTATTCCTTCAGGCACAGCACTGTGCTAATGTGATTACACATCTTCCTGCTGGAGCTAGTCCACATCTAGCTGATCTGAAGTGATAGGAAGCCACTGTCTGCAACTGGCTTCCCAGCTCCTTTCTTAGAAATATGCCTTCTTTTATGATCCTGAGCTCAGGACTCTCACCTGGCAAATGTTAGGGACAAAAAGTACCACTGGCTGAGCTTCTGCCTGATCTCATATACAAAAAGAAACTGTTGGTCTAAAGAAACACCATAAAAACTGTGGTGTAGAGAATGAGAACATATTTAGTTACCAGATAATTCATTATATGAATTAACTGAGACAGGGGAGGTTTAGGTTAGATATTAGGAGGAAGCTGATGCACCGGAACAGGTTGCCCAAGGAGGTTGTGGATGTCCCATCCCTGGAGGCATTCAAGGCCAGGCTGGATGTGACTCTGGGCAGCCTGGTCTAGTGGTTGGAAACCCTGCACAGTGCAGGGGGGTTGAAACTAAATGATCATTGTGGTCCTTTTCAACCCAGGCCATTCTATGATCCTATGATATGGAAAATAAGGTTTGTCAAATAAATCTAATAAGGATACTTCAGAAAATTTCAGTTCTGACTACTAAGATTTGATTACATGTGTTCACATGTGGTTGGACTTTTATCAAGGCATTAGGTAAGACTAAACATAGGACAGCGCTTCTCAGTACCCAACAGACATATTCTGGTGAAATGATACTAAAGTATGTACCACAGCCTCTTCAACATTTCTGTTATGTAGCTTAGTTAAAGAAGGGCTCTTCCAGTGGTTCTTCTTTAACTACTGGTGATGCAGATATGCAATCATTCTGATGAGTAGCATATGACAGAGAACTAGTAATGTCTTAGCAATGTAACGGACTAATTGAGAAAATACCGAATTATATGTAAAAAAAAGTAAACATGAGCAAACAATATTAAACTAACCTCTCTTCAGCAGCATGCTGAAAGGATCTGTATTTGCACTATGCAATATGATAGTATCATCAAACATCTAAAAGGAAGATGGAGTATGAAGGTAGCACAAAAAAGAACGAACATAAATAAATTATATAAAAACTGAACAGCTCTGTTACCCATTTCATTTCAGCCTAGGGATGTTAGTAGCCATTTGCTCTTGGCTGAGGATCAAGAATAAAAAAATGGATAAGTATGGACTGTCCTTCTAAACTGTGATCAAGACAGAGGAAGAAAGTATGCACACACACACACACACGCGCAGTATTTTTCACATATCGCAAGAACTTAACAACAGCTGTCTCCTAGACTCCTGCCCAAAATATCTATCAAATAGACCTGCATCTGAAAGAAAGCATACTTTGATTGTTGTTCTGCCTTCTCTGTTCTCACCTCTTACCTTTCACTTATGGATGAGGTCAGAATAGCCATCAGAGAATCCTCTATCATGCCTTTTTTTTCCCCTCTGGCTATGCAACTAATCTCTGGCCTGACAAAGAATTACCTCTGTCTTGAGTAAATCCAATTCAGACTTGAAATTCTTTAATTTTAACTGCTCAGAAACACTGTATTTTGTGTTTGTTTTTAATCAGTCAGTGGATAGTATGATTGTATATCAAATATAGTTCCTTAGCATGACAGAGATCATAGCCTGACAGTGGACTACAGCTTCCCTTCCTGCCATCTGCTAAACCCCAAGTTGTTGTCACTGAAAGAAAACAGTAAAAACATATTGGTTTTTCTGTTTCTTGGATCTCACTTGACCAAAAAAAAAAAAAAAAAATCACCTTTCAATCCTCCTCCCATTCAACTCTTGCCAGCTGTCTGGACTGCTGCATGTCACTTTCCTCTCACACTGTGTTTTAGCTGGTTTGGAGTTATCAAGAAGGATTTTCTTAATTCAGAAATAAGATTTACAAAAAGGTCCCTCTGGAAACTGACAGTGCCCTGCAGGGCTCTTGCCCCAGGCAGCCATGAAAGCACATGAAGATACCATAAAGGCTTGTTTGAACAATTTAAACAATTCTTTCCTCACCTGCAGCCAGGTTATTTCCCCTATTAAACCGCAGGTAAGGCTGGCAGATATCTTGTCCATCTTTCTCTACCTTTTCTTTTTTTTTTTCCTCTCTGTTTATATTTTGAGTGAACAGATGCATCTCCAAACATGCCCATTATATTTCACATTACTCAGGTGCAGGAAATTACTGTAGTTGTGGTCTCTCTCTACTTCTCTGTTCAGAAACTTCAGTAGGAATTTGTCTTAATTTCTTACTTACAGTGTGATATATTTTTCAGTTGTTCTATGCGTTGGTTTTATTTATTTATTTGGTTTGGAGGTTTTCTTTTTTGCTTGTTTGTCTGTTTGTTTAAAACAGAGAACAAAAGATGCAGCAGGTATCTTTCAGTAACACAGACAACTCTTTTTCCTCTTCCTTCATTTCCTACTCACAACACTGTGAATAAAGCACGCATTTGAGATTGAATGTGAAAACCTAAGCAGAATTAAGTTTACAGCCTGTAGATGTGAATTGTAACTCATTGTTCATGACTGCCCACACATGCTCTTAGTTCCCACATACTCTGTCTCTGTGATGCAAATGGGAAGTTAGCTCTAGAGGCAGCATTTCTCTTTCCACACTCATCAGCATAGGTCTCCCTATCAGCATTTCCCCCTTAAAGAAGGCTCTGTGCTGCTCTAATTGAGTCTTCAGTCTTCCTGTACCTCCTCCTCTTCATGTTAACAGTGTGAATGGCAAGCAAAATGAACATAAATATCAGGCTCAGCCTAAAAGCAGCTGACATAGGCAAGCTTATGGCAAGCCAGCTTTCATGTGGCTCAGCCTCTGACTTTGAACAGTGAATGGTTGCAAACCTCGCACCTGAGTTACCACTCCCATTCGTCTAAAATCAGTGACTGATAGTGTCTTTTGGGGCATGGGCTTCTCAGCAGCCAGTGTATGGAAGGAAATGAACAGATGAAAACCCTCAGATGGCAACACCTTGTCAGACCAAAGATCCCTGTAATCCTTCCTCTGACAGTACCTGTCAGAAGATGCCTCAGGAACTGTTAGGAAACAGGACAAACTTGTGCTGATGTTTCTGCTGGATAATCTGTCATCCCTCAGTGACAACTCAAACATGAGACAGAAATAGCATGCTCATATTTATTTTTTTCAATGGGTTTGTCCAATCACATTTTATCTCAAGTGAAGTTCTTGCACTAAATACATCCTTTTGGTAATGGCTTCCACACCTAGTCATATATTATAAGAAATTCTGCCTTCTTTGTTTGGGACCTGCCAACAACCCATTTCATTTGATTGTTTTGAAGCTCTTACCATGGAAGAAACAGTGCTAACAGTGTTATCTTTTCTCACATTTCTGTCAGGAACCCATAGACTTGTGTCACAACTTTCCTAATCTATCTCATATACAAAAAAAATTTGCACTGTTTTTTAAATCTCCCATATCTGCTGCACTCTTTTCAAAGTGAAGGAGACAGGACTACATCCAATATTCATTATGTAGATAATGGATTTATACAGCAAAACAGTAACAACTTCTATTTTGTTCTCTGTTCTTGTATTTCTTATTTCATTTTCTTTTTTAAACAGTGTTGAGCATAATTTTCATGGAACTACAAATTATGAGTGTTCTTCCCCCAGTTTGTATCATTTTGGACTTGATGATCTTTAAGGTCTTTTCCAACCTAAACAATTCTATTTTAGACTTATCTGTGAACTTTTCCACGTGACTGCTCACTTTCTTTGAAAATCATTTATTAGTACAGTGAACAGCACATCTATTAAATAGAATGCAGTAGTTCAGTTGAAACTGAATCCTGAACTTTTAGGCAGGGTTTATGGTTTCCCACTAAGTACAAGTAGGAGATCACCTCATGTGAATATGTACATGTCTATGTGGCCAGATAACCCACTTTCCATCATATTTGATCAAGAAGTCCTGGCTGTCTGGTGAAGTGCCCATTGACTGGAAAAAGAAATACATCACTCCCATTTATAAGAAAGGTAGAAAGGAAGACCTGTGGAACTACAGGCCTATGAACCTCACAACTGTGCCTGGGAGGATTATGGAACAGATACTCCTGGAAGAGATGTTAAGACACATGCAAGATGAGGAGGTGATCCCAGACAGCCAGAACAGCTTTACCAAGAGGAAATCATGCCTGGAGGTGTCTGGTGGCCTTCTATGGTGGAGTAATGTCATTAATGGACAAAAAAATGGCAACCATTGTTGTTTATCTGGACTTGTGGAAGGCCTCTGTCATAGTTTTGCACCACATCCTTATTTCGAAATTGTAGAAATGTGGATTTGAAGGCTGGACTACTCAGTGGATAAGGAATTTTTTGAATGGTCATAGCCAGAGGTTTGCAACACACACACGTGCTCACACACTCCCAAGATTATGTCTTAGCACACTGTATTAATTATTATATATATATGTCTAATATATGTATTTATATTGTATATTATAAATATGTATTTATTTACATTTATTCACACATCTAATTCTATCCTTTAGTGTAGCTTCTACCATTTTTCTGGGAACCCACATAACTTACAGACTTACGAATGATCCCCTAAAAAACAGTATCTTGGGGCTTGTCTAAAAGGGAAGTTATATTCTACAGTTCATTTTTAATCTGTTTCATCCTAGGGAGTCTATAGTATCTGGGAGGCAGGCTAATAGCTGTTTTTGGCAGCTTTTAGTTTTCAGTTTATTGATTCATCCCTCAGGTCTTTTTATGGATATTTTTATTTTGAGACAGATCTGGTGCGTTACATCCCAACAGAAGACTTATACTTTTTGAAACTCACCAAGCTTTCATTATAAACAAAGCAGAAAAACTGAAGAAGATATATCTGCTGTAAAATTATCTTCTCCAAGCTTCTCTTTATGCCTTATTCCTTTGGATTCCCCAGTAGGCTTCCTAATTCTGACATATTTGAAAATGAATTAGTACTTTTCAAAATTGTTTCTCAGACTGTTTGTCATCTATTTTGTGTTCAGCTCAATAATTCTGTTAATATTTTTTTTCTTAATTTGAATTAGGGATTAAGCTTCAGATGTGCTGCACTGAGGAGTTTTCCTGGTAGCCCCTCAATAGAAAGAAAGGTTTCACAGTTCGTCCACTTCAAAGCATTGTTCCACAAAGTCAAAAGGTAAATCCAATTGCAAATGCAAAGGAAATAATCTTTTTCTATATTTCATAAAAGAGTGGTTTGGATGCACCATTTTTACAGTTGTCCTGTTGAGAAGAATTTGAAGTGGATGAGAGTGTTTAGCATTAAAATATTTTTTTTACTTCTTGAGACTCAGCATTATACCAAAAAAACACCACATTATATGTTTCCAGAAAAATTATCTCCTCCAACTAAGATTTATCAAATGATTAAATCCATGTCAAATATGTCAAAATAATCAAAGCAAATTCTCATATGGTTTTAAACTTAGAAAAATCAGAATTTAATTTTTTTTTGTTTCATACAGAGTAGAATATTGATACAAGAAATGCACCAAACAGTGAAATGTTTTATTGAGAACAAAATATTGGTACTTCCTTTCATTGGAGAACTGCCATATTCATATGACAGGTATACTATAAGTTGTGGGTAAGGAGACAGGACAGTGCATTAGATTAATACTTTGCCATTTTAATCTATTAATCTACCACCTTTGGGACATGATTTTATATCCACTGTGGAGCAAAGTGAGTGAAAATCATTCCATCCTGACAGCTTTAAAAGATCACAAGTGAAATGTGTTAAGAAGGTCTCAACCCTGTTGATACTGAACAGGAGCATTCATCACAGAAGATACCAAGCACTGGTACTCTTTCAGCATTGTTACCATAATAGATAGATTTATTATAACAAGAGGTATTTCATACTAGACTGATGATAAAAAGATTGAAATGCATGTTAAAATAGATGGATACAGCTGCACTACAGGTCCAGTGTCAAAGAATACCGTATGTCAGATAAGTCATATGTAAAACCTGGAAAACATTTTCCATACTGATGCTGGTCTGAAAAGAGCAGTGTAAAAGCAATGCACTGCTTTATTTTATTTTGTTGTTGTTGTTAATTTATAAGAATAAAGATAAGAAAATGATAAAATGATCTGAAAAGCAGAAAGAAGCTAGGTGAACTGTTCTGCTGATTTAAAGCACTATTTCAATTTATACCTATAGATTTTCTATGTAGTCATGTCAAACAGCAGTGTTTGTTTTAGAAGTTTCTTTCAAAACAAACAAACAAACAAAAAAAAACCCTACAGCAACTGCTGTGTTTTTTTTTTCTCTCACTAATAAATGTAAGAAAAAAAATATAGCTTGAATAATTTTCCAACCGGCAAATTCCTAATTAAATACTTTATTAGTAGATTATCTAATCTTATCTTTAAGATATCTTCACTTAATGAGCCCCTCCAGATGTTGTATCGTAAGTGAAGCAAAACAGAAAACAGCTGAATGTTAAGCACAACATAATTGGTTATGGTCATCTTGGAAAACACTGCATTCTCATGTTACCATTACTGCAATAATCTGTGATTTTCTCTAGAAATTGTCAATGAGAGATGACCTACAGAATAATTATCTATCTCCAGTTATAATTTTAAATATACTCAGTAGTATTTGTTGCACTTCTGTTTAACAGTGCTCTTCTCCCTACTGCTAGTGTGCAACTGTTTCTAACGCTTAGAGATTTCAGCTTGAATTTTCCTGCTTTGTTTAGAACTTTCATTTTTATGATGAACATGTTTTTTCTGCTCATTCTTCTTAAGGATATGCATTCAGTACAGATTCATATTTCCTTTCCTTAATAGTTAGACAAAAAAAGTAATCTCAAATCTTTCTATCTGGGACTTTTTCATGCAATTGATAAAAGGATCAGAAATAACAGTTAAGTAAAGCATAGAAATATTCATAGAGGAGAGGAAACAACCTATTATTATAACTATTAAACAAATAAATTTAGGCTATTGTACCCTTTACAGTCAGGATGAGAAGCATTTGAAATAGCACTGATTTTTTTTTCAGTAATCATATTGATTCCTATGGCAGAAGTATTAAGTTTTCTTCTGGAGAAACTTGGAGACGATAGTTTTACCTGTCAATGCTTATTTGCATATTAAAATTAGTCATGTGATACATCACTGAGTTCAACAACTGAATGTAGATAAAAGAAGATAAAGATATTTTCTATGAGTATACAAAGTATTTTCAATGAAACTATGTAGTCATAGGACAAAAGGAGTTATAGCATGTGTAAATGCTGTGTTACTGTGCTGGAAACAGGGTAGGAAAATGTTCTATTCTTATGATGAAAGGAGTTTTTCAGTGCAGTGTGGTTATGTACCTGGAAGAAGGATAATCAACTGATAAATCTTCTGATGACACTGTTCAGGATAGGAAAATAATTTATTAAGAAGAACAAGAGGATTTGTCATGGTTTTATGATTTTTTGTTACTGCTATTCCACATCATAACATCATGTAGTGCACTGGGAGTTAAAGAGTTAATGCTCCAGTTCTGGGCACCTGTCTAGAAGAGAAGAAGAACTACATTCCCAAGAGGACTTTGTGGTCAGAGAGGAGATATAACCTCTGGCAAAGTCACCTGATGTCTTTTCTTCCTTCGGCTCTTCTCCCTGTTGCTTGTCCCGACCACACGCATCGCCTCAGCACTACTGTAAGGCCTACAGCTCTCAGATACTCTCTCATTATATTTGATTTATTTGCTTCAATTCTAATTATATTGTATTATAGTGTGTTATCTTACATTCTGATACCATATTTAGTAAATTAGTTTTTCCTCAGATCATTGCCGCTGTTTTTAATTACTTTGAGGTCCCCTGTTTCCCTTTTCCAGAAGTGTGGATTTTGTGAAATCCTTCTGTCCTGCTAGTCACAGAACTGGGCCGAACCAGCTCATAAACCATCGACAAGATCTCATGAAATTCAGGGACTAGGCAGTAAAACAACAAATAAAAATCAGTTTTTCTAAACCTGGACTGATGCCTAAGGTAAGCTGTATCTCTATATAAAAGGATGGACCCTAAGCCAAACACTCTCACTGAAGTACGAAATCTTGGGGTTATGACAGAAAATGCCATGAAAATTTCAACTTCATGCACTGATGCTGTCAAAAAGGCAAATCAGCCATTAGGAAGTAGAAGGGAAGGACAAGAGAACAAAGAATTTGTAAACTCAGTAAACAGATGACTGACCTGCTTTTTGAATGACACAAATCCTTGTCCTCACATCTCCAAAAGGAGATCATTGATTTGGGAAAGATTCTGAGGAAAGTAAGAAAAGACAAGAGTATGATTAACTAGGGCAACTCTTCAATTTCTTCATTTTGTAAAATAAACAACTAAGGGAGGTATAATAAAATCATCTGTAGGATAGGAGTGGACAGTTCTACATCACTTGCGGCGTAGTAACTAGGGAGCGCTTAAAGATGCCATCAAGATGATGGTTCAAAGCAAGCAAAAGAAGGTAATATTCCTTAAAGCAATATAGTTAAGGTGGGACGACTTACCACAGAATGACATAAGTGCTGACAGCTTGAATACCTTCAGCAGGAGCATTGGGAAGCCTGTAGGAGAGAAATACCTTGAATACACAGGAATCACAGCTAGTCAAGGAACTCTCAAATCACTGAATGGTATCAAAGCATTCTTTTGCAAATGATTCTTTTCTTTATCTTGAAAACAATGTAACAAAATACTTCCAGAGCAGTTTTTCTTTTTCCTTTCCAGAATTCTGTGATTTCTCTTTTTCTTTCACGTTTCTTGATGATACAACTAAGATCATATATTTTTCATTTTTCTTTCCCTATTAACAATTGTTCTGATCTTGCAAAAGATCTAGAAAGCTTCAGAGTTTAAATTAAAAATGGAAAACAGGGAAATATTTATTTTTTTTCTATCTTGTATTTTAAAAAATAACCTTGTGAAGAAGAAATGGAAATGTGGATTTTTAGTACTGCTGTTTTCCTAAGAAATGTAACAAAAATGGAAATTCATAATAAAGTGTTTCTTCTAAGGATGACTATACCACATTATTCTCAGATAGTTTAATGTAGTCCTAAATAAGATCAAGTTGAGAGTAAAAAACCACATGGGAAACTACTCAGAACAGTTCTTCATGATGAGGAGTATATACATCTTACAACTTTCTGAGAATTTTATCAGAATGAATCATCTACAAGGAGATCATCACTACCAACTGGTTTTCTGTCTGGCATATTTCAGTGAACAGTTGTATTGATATATTTGATCTATGAGTTGTGCTGAGGTTGAATAATTGACAGACTGTTCATAGCAATCATTTTTCTTTTTGTTATTAAGAGTGTTTATTTTGTTATTAAGAGTTATTAAGGGTGACAGATCACCCACACCACATGGTCTTGTTTCTTTACCCTAAATGGACCATCTACTCTTGCTAGATTGCTTCTAATTCCATCAAAACTGCTTATTTAATAAAATAATCTTATCTGTATTATTATTATCGTATCAGGAAAAAATTTAGCTAAAAATTGTGTTCATGCAGCCTGAATACCAAATATTCAAGTGCACCAAATTCAAACTGTCATTTGGGTATTTTGAAGAATATTCATGAATATTGTTCCTAAATGGGCAACTGTTATCATCATGGATAATTGTCAACAGTAAATAAGCAATAGTCTGAATAATGAAGATGAAGGAGATGCATAGAAATCAGCATGCATATGACATTTAACCAAGCTTTTGCAAAACTATCTTGCCACGACTAATGTTTTTAAATTCTAGGAATCTTGGGAAGCAGATTTTTGAGGCTAGGTTTGGCTTTGTTCTTGAAGGAAATGTGTGAGCTTAGGTGAAATCAATTATAATTCAGACCAACTATGCTGCGAGTCTCAACCCCCAATGATCTGCCATGTATGTTTGAAAACAATGTACTAAAACTGTGTATATCAGGGTGGGTGGTGGGTCTTGGTCAATAGCTTAGAAACAGGTTCACCAGGTTCACCAAGTATCCTAGCACAAAGACCCCTTGCAAAACCACTGTTCTGCTTGCCATCAGTTGCTTTTTCTCTAATGGAGAACCTTTTGATGCTGTTAGGAGGTTCAGAGGCAGCTGTCTTTGAGCAAGTCCATCCTCTGTATCAAAGTTCGAAAGAACACTTACCTCATTTGATACTGCTACATGCAATTTGAGGGAAGAGATTGCACAACACTCTCAAAAATACCATTCGATTTTTGGATGGTCCTGTGTGGAAACAAGATTTGAATTTCATGATCTTGGTAGGTCCCCTACAATTTTGGGTGTTCTTTAATTCTGTAATTCTATTTTCTAAAAAGGAGACAGCAAACTCACATACTAGCTGTCAGCAGTATAAATTAGATCTATTTTTCTTCCACAATTTATTTACACCAATTTCAATGGCACACTTCTATTCTAAAGTGTAAGTAAACACTTATGAACTGCTCCAACAAACACACTTATCAGAAATCCTTAGTTTGTTCAGAAATGCATTTATGACCATCACTGAACTATAATCAAATCCCACAGCACTCTGTAGGAAAAGCTAAGCTCTTCTGCATGCATCAAAGAGCAATCCATGCAGGTAGGCCAAGCTACAAAACAAAAGCATTGTAAAAAGCCAAGGACATACGTCTCTTCCACTTTGCTCATTTTAGAGTAAGGCCTTAAACTACAAATAGCAGAAGGAGTGCAGCTGAGCTGATCATGAACCACTCTCCTAAACCACTTCTGATAAGTAATTCAAAGACATCTGCAAAAACTACTGCACAGAATCCTACGAAGATTGTATTTCAATGTGACAGTGGGATGGATTATTGTAACAAGGTTTGTATTTGAGAGAGGCAATCATAGTCTTCCAAGTACAAAGGACAAAGAGAAATTTGCAGAAATCATATTAGCTTGTTTATTTGACTTGTGGAGGGGTGGGCCTTTTCTACATCACAAAATGCACTCTAATTTAGTGGGAAATTTATTTATTTTAATTATGCTATTTGCAAATTTTCTGCAGGATATACTATAAAAGTAATGAGGTTATGTTATTACAAGATACCTATCATAACACTTTGCTATTAAATCATTTTACTACTTCTCTGTAGGTTGCAAAGCAATGAGCAGTGAAATGTAGTTAAAACTTACAGTTCTCCTGTAGGTGAAATATAGTACAAAGGGTGCAGTTCAGTAGCTGTTATCCCGGTAGCCTGATTACCCACAAGTAAAATGTGCAACAAATCATCTGCAGGAAGAAATACTTGGAATTGAATGAATTACCATTTTATCAAATATTTCTTTTAAAAACACAGGGTGCCATAGTAGACACATTTAAAAAAAATTATGCCAAATAAACTCCTACTTAAAATGTTGTATTTTTCTTTTACCTTAGAATTTAATATTCACATACAGTTTATTTTCTTGTATAAGAAAAAAAAAAAAAAAAAAAAAAAACAGGAAATATTCCCAGAAGAAAATTAGCAAAATTCAATTTCATTTGATTATTGTATTTAGTACCTATAAATTATGTCAGTTGACCTATACTTGAACTCATTTTCAAGAAAAATGACAAGAAAGAAGACTAGAAGAAATCAAGATTAACTGGAAGTCATATATTCTCTGCAACTTAACTGCAAAATATTTCAAACCTAATAGTGAAAATTAAAAAAAATATATATTCAAAAATCAATTATTTTATGTCTGTAAGAACAACAACAACAAAAAAAGTGTAAAGTTCAGGAGCTGAGAGGATTCTTGCATTGGTTTACAAAATAACAGAGCTCCAAATAGGACTCTAAGAGTATCTTCCCAACCAGAAGATTCAAGATAAAATTGCAAGCACCTTTCTAAGAACAAGAGTTCTTATAACTTTGGAAGTGAAGTTGTACTTAACCATAAAATATGGCTGTATTTAAACACAAATGATAACAAACTGTACAGAGTAGATAAAATTCAAAATGCAAAAGTAAGACAAGATAGAACCAAAAGATAAAATTCTACCTACATGCAAATAAGTCTTGTCCTTCTGACTTGTCTTCAGAGCACTGCCTTTGTAAACCTGCAGAAACAAAACTCTGAGTCCTCCAGCAGCCTTTCTTCCTGCCTCCTGCAACACCCTGCTCTCTGTTTGCTCCCTGCTCTTCTCAGCAATGGACAAAGTCCTTGCTGGGCTCAGCAGGACAAGGCCTGAGCAGCCCTAGGCCTCAGACGGTTCCTTCTGGAGGAAACATGACCATAACATTCACAAGTAAAGTTATCAGATCCCTTCCTCCCAAAACCCACTTCCCTCCCTTTCTGCCTCACAAAATAAAAACAAAAGCAAAGAAGCAACTCTCCTTAGGTTTTCCAAATACTTATCTCCTGCTGTTTTGTATGAATTTCTCATCATTCTCCTGCTTTGCTATGAAGCTACATCATCTGAAGTATTACAAACCAGTTCTCAGTAAAAACAAAGCACTTAGGCAAGTGTGAAGAGCGTATACAAAAATATACTTGCAAAGAATTGTCACTGTGATGCAATGCATTTTCTGAAAAGAGGCCTTCCTGCCTTGTTACTTATTAAAGGAACATATGCATACTTTTCTGCCTCTTAATTTTAAAAGAAACTGAATTGAAATAACTAGAGGCAATGACAGCCTAGAATTATTCATTGCATTATGTATAGGTGTCCTTAAATCTGTATTAAATTTAATTTAAATACCATCAAATCAAGGTGAAGAAAGTATTATGTGACTAATATTTTCACTTCAATAATAACGAGTTTTATTGGCCTAGTGTGAGCCAAGGTGATGTGGATGTCTTTGCATGTTGCATGGAAGTACTGCAGCTTATACAATTTTCATGGAAAAGTTTCACATATAGAGTTTACTTTATATTTTATTAAGTAGTATCTCAGAACTTGGTTTGTACACAACACAGGTTATTTCTCTGCTGTTCATATCTCACTGATGTAATATTAAATTGCATGATTATAATTGAGTTTTCTGTTACTAATTCAAAGTCTCCAATTCAAAAATAATCAAACTTTTATCTGCTGAACGTCCATTCAAATAAACCTACCAACATCCATAAAGTTTTTCCAAAATTAAAATGAGTGTCATAATTGGCCTTATATCTCCATGCCTAATTAAGGATTTATGGCATCCAGTCTGAGACTTCTGATACTATTACTAAGTTTTTCACTAATCAAAATAATAATGCCATCTTTTCAGACACATATCCTTACAGATGTCTCTATAAGCACATAGAACTGCAATCTATCACAGGGTAGTAGCACTCGATAAACACAGATGCTTAAAGTTATGCTCTTAAATTCACTGGAAGCTTTGTAGCTATGTTAGCCAATCACAATACAAGCAGTGAGATACTGCTTTCATAATTTTTTTTATCCTGTCCATGTGTTTCTGTATGGATTTAGAACTCTAGGAGACATGTCATCACTTCAGATAAATATTTTAGTTCAATCCTTCTGAATCACAAGAGTATTGCTCTTCAATACAGAGTAGTCTGATAAAGATACTTTAAACTTCCTTCTGTGCATTCTCATTACAGTGTAAAATTATGTTCTGAGCATTTGAACATCTGTTAGGATTGCCTAAGATTTGTAAGAGAAATTGGAAAAGATGTCTTCTGATATTTCACGTTTTTTTCAATCATGAAAACCAAAACTGTACTGTAGAATTGGACAATTCTATAAGCAGACTACTGAAGAAAGCACTCCTCTACTTCCTCAGAGAGGGTTATTATTGTAAGGTCTTGCACACTGTGAAACTGTACTTGTATGCTATTAGTATCTGTATCTCCTGTGCAAATATTTTGCAAAGGAAAAAATCTGATAACATTGTTTCATGTCTTTTAAATGACCAGCTCGGCATTTCTTGATGAAAAAGACACAGAAATTATGTCTCTTATGTGTAATTATCATTCCTAATTTGAAGTTTCTTTTTTTCATGTGGCTTACAGTACTAAGACTTCTGTCAATGTCTTGTAATTCGAGAACATGGTTGTTTCAAAAAAGACCTTGGAACTCCTGTTGGGAGATTATAATTACTTATTCTAAATCTTCAGTTTTAAACGTGGTGTTATCTTGTCAATCAAAAACAGATGAGACCAAGCCAAATGTTTTGTGTTTGTTTATCATTATGGTACTCCAAATATTTTGTTGATAAGGAAGTGCATATGGAGAGCTATTATGTCAGCTGTTTTTCAGCATATCCATAGTCTGAACTCCACATAACTATTAGAACTTCTTGAACAGCAAAGCCTTACAGACTTGCGCTAATATGAGAATTAAAAATAAATAAAAGATTCAAATCACAGCCCATCGATCCATTTCTTCCTCCAGATTTTCTGACCTGATCCTATTAGATACACAGCTGTAAAGCTAAATTAACATAGTGATGAATCTGGCATTCTATTAGTAAATGTATCATGAAAAGTTGGCATCAAAAAGATTATAGGACAGAGGCATAGCATGGTAGAGCCCTCGGTGTTAAAGTGAATGTACGGAACTCAGATCCTATTTTTAGGAAAAAAAATAAAACTGATATCTACTACTTATTTTTCCAGTGTTATATCAGGTCACAAACTAATTTATCTTCTCAAAGTAGTGTTATATATACAGTAACACTTCCTTTGATAGAGTATTTCGGCGAGGCTTTGCATCCAGAACCAAAGTTCACTTCAATTTCAGTTAGATAACTTTTGAGTGTGTTTTCTTGCTTACATAATGTTTTGCATTTTTTTTATATAGTTACATTTTCTCCCTTGATAAGGGTCACAGTGACAGGCTTTTTTCTTTAGTTTTTTACCTCAACATCTTCCCTAATGTGTTCATTGCCCAGTTATCCTGCTTACATCTATTTTCTCGTTGAATTCCCTCCTATGTTTTCCTTCTTCTTCCTTGTTCTCGGTTGTGTTTCGAGCATTCAACTGTGAAAATGTTATTTAATTCTCAGCTGTTGAGCATACAATTTCAAATGTCAGGACTCACTTTTCAGATGCTAGAGGACTGCACACCTAAGGTAACTGTACAGATTACACCAGCACACTAGTTTTCACTCATTCCATAGCAATGGCTCACATCATTCAAGTTCTTCGGATCTTAAGCAACAAATATGCTACTTCCACAATAATAACAACCATACAATTTCAAACTAATCACAGATTTGGGAAAAAATAAGATGGTGTGTCAATAAACTTGGAGAAGAACATGCTGTCCCTTCCATTAAACACAGTAATACTGAGCTGTTTATTGCACATAAGTTCACTTACCTTCAAATTATATCAAATGACTGTGCCAGTGTTCATAGAGAGGTAGTTTCCTGCATTCATAAAATTAGGGGAGTTTTTTGCCAGGTTTACTAAGCAAATGCAGAATCAGTGTCAGATCAGACTAGAATGCAGACTGGAATTGTACAAGGCTGTTGTGCTGAACAAACGCACGATTTTGACATAGTATAGACAATACATGTGCCAGCTGGAGAAGTTCCACCAGAGGCACCTATGTGTCTTGCTCTGAGTCAGATGCTACACTAAGCTGACCAGTGATGAATCCCTGCAGTGAATCCACATGGAAGGCCCAGGTGTAATGGGCTGGACATATGGCTTGGATCAACGATGTACATATGTTCAAGTACCTCCTATGCAGAGAACTGGAGTGTGGAAAGAGGAAGCAATGATGATCCAAGAAAGCGCTTCTAGGACACCCTAAAGGCAGGATTGATTGAGTGCAACCTTCCGGCCAAATCTTTTGAGTTCTTTGCCAGAAAGAGACAGCAATAGAGCACCAAGGTGAGGGAAGGCATAGGCCTCTTTGAACAAAAACAGATGCCGTTGGGCAGGAAAAACATGTGGGGAGGAAAAAAAAAGATTGTGTCAGCAACAGCAGTAGCAATAGATCATTCCATGCAGTGAGTGAGTGGCATGGCGACAAGTGTGGTAAAAGGTAGTTATCCTGCACAGGCTTCTACAGGCTTTCTTTGCACTCACTGAGTTTGACTCAGCCATCAGCTGAGCAGGACTGCCTTCCTTCACTTGGAGGAACAAACAGTGAGTGATTCAACAGCTTGGCACATATCAAAGATACCTGGGGAGGAAGGGTTTTTTGGATTTTTGATTTGGTTTTCTTTGCTTTCACTTTGTTATCGAAACTAGATTAAAAAGAATATTAAAACAAAGTCAACTAAGAAAAGCAAAACTTTATTCTAGTAAATGAATCTTGGAAAAACAAGTTTTGTCATGAGAATTCTTTTTTTAATTATTTTTATTTTGTTACTGTTGTTGAGAATTCTGATCACTATCTTGTTATTCTGGTCTTCTTATCATAAAATCTGACATCTACCAGGTTTCAAGCAGTCTGAGTATACCGAACCATTACTGACTTTAATGACATCCATATCTTCTACCTCTGTTCCAGGTGGGAGTCTTAGGACAGATAATGGAGTGAATGAGAAGGGAATCTGACCTACCTCAGAGACCTCTGCACTTCAGGATAGCAGTAGTCCACAAAAGGTTATGTAGCTTTTTCTGTGCTTGCAAGTTCTCCTACAAAACAACATCTGTGCCTTAAGTGCTTCTTTGCGCATCCATGTAGCTGCATGCCCTAAGTCATCAGGCCTTTAACTAAGGCTCTAGGGACCTAGTTTGTCCCACTACTGACTGTAAAAGTATCTCAGGGTGATTATCTCAGACTTTGATGTCTTCCAGTAAGATATCAAACATTGGACACAAATCCATGGGGATTTGTACTTTTTAAGTGGAGCTTCCACAGTACTGCTGTGTGCACCACAAGTCGCCTCCTCCTTTGCTGCTTAGTCAAAGCTCAGAAATTTAGCAGAGATCCTGAAAGTTGCATAGATACTGTTTATCTTTCCCACCCACATTTTAGAAATGAAATTTTTGGAGGAATTACTTGGTTAATTATGTTAACTTTTATTCTGTGTTGCAAATCCTCACTTTTTGGACATTGTAGCCTCAACAGCTTATAATATTACAGGCTTATCAAGGCACTCGCTAGTACAACATTAAAGATTCTTTTCACTCTTCAGTGCTCAAAGCCAGGTTTTGGAATAATGTACTGATTTCAGTAGGGGCCAGCCTGGTTATCTAACCATCCTCTCTTCTCTGAAAATGTACTCACCATGCTGAAGGCTCTTTAACTTCCTTCCAACCTTTCAGAGATCTAACAGAAAAACTAGTGATTTTATTCACAATCATTAAAATTCTTGTTGGATGAGAAATAATTTTCAGAAAATCTGAAGGACCCAAAAAGTAAAAACATACCCCAAACTTCTGCATTTTTATCTTTCCTGTTGAGAAAGTAGGGCAAAAGTATAGTTCTGATACAAGCTACACTTTAGCAAACTGCAGGTGACAGTTTTGCAGTTTTCTGGATCAACTACATAGTCAGCAAGTCTCCCAGTTTTATATCTCTACACCATCTGATCCTTGTAAGCCTGTATATCTCTTCAGGGCATGAAAGCCCATTGAGATGAAGTTACTGATTAAATGAACAGCAGCAATAGGAAAAACTAGTGTTACAATGGGATTTGAAGGAGAAAAGAAACACTGAGCAAATATTATTTTTCTTCCTGGTGATGCTCATCTTTATTGCAAACAACTAAGTATAAACTCAGTAACCACGACAAGCAGATGACTATGCAGTAGTGTCAGACTACCACCTACGTACTTTCCTCTTTCTTATTCTCACTTACACATTTCCATGAAAGCAGTATACTACCATTTCTGTATCCACCATATAACACAGAAAATTAAATGAAAAGTGAATATTATTTGAATAATAAAGAATCTTTCTTCAAAACTATAATCAAACGAAAAGCAAGTTCAAGTATTTTTTACTGAAAGCTAAAAAGGAGATCACGGCACATAATTTGCAAACTGTGTCAGGAATAAATCAGTATGTTACTTTCTAAGATCCTTACCTGGAGCCATAACTGGTCACATAAGTTGAGTAGACCATTCTTGCACAATGACAACAACTTTTCGGCTAACTTACAGTCACAAGTTGGAGACCACCTGAGAGTAAATGGTTAGAGAAGTAAACCAATTAGGAATACAATGTCTGAGTTGGAAAATAGGACAAATTTAAGTCCAAAATCTGTATCCAAATATATTTCCTCGGTTTCTGCCCAGCCTTGAAGGCAATGGGAATCTTACAGTCCTCTGAATAAACTCAGATTTGCTCTAGATCAAGCTGGGATGAAGAGCTAGGAATCTTCCTTACCGACTTGGAGGGAGACTAGGCTTGGATCCCCATGAGATGCTGTCCAGTAAGAATTTGGTATTCCTTACCTCTTAAGTGAGACTTTTCTGGCAGAACTCCCTGTCTCAGATCACAAGCCTCAGAGTATGACCAATGAGCACAGATAAAATCATGCTGCCAACAGCATTGTGAGAAGTTTCTCCTTTGCTCCAAAATGCTGGGGCAACAGGAAATTAATGAATTTCATTTGTTGCTTAGTTAACCTATGTAGTGGTAATAGGGTATACAGTTCACCATATGATACTCCCTTATCTCAAAGGTTAGGGCACTGTGCTGGAAAAGGAGATGCATAGAACAGATAAAAATTACCAAAAATTTGCAAAAAAAAAAAAAAAAGTTATATGCTTTACTGGAAATAATAATAATAATAAGAAGAAGAAGAAAAGTCCTTGTTCATTCTTTCAAAGAGAACTGGTAGCAGCCTTATATCAGAGAGACAATACAAACCTGTGGTCCAGAAGAGAATGCAGACAGCTGGGCTGGGCTGTTTGCACCCCCAGGAAGGCCAGGATTTCACACCACCCTGCTCAGGTCTTCTTGTGCTGGTGGACAGGATGTAGTTGTGATCCCATTTGGAATTGCCTGATTTTCTCTACAAGCTGTACAGAATGCTAAATTCTGTTTCCAGGGATAGGCACAACTTTCTCCAGGAGGTTTTCTGAATTATGACAGAATCAGACAACTTTACCACTTTTGCAGAACCCAATAGCCAGACCCAGCTGTATAAATAAGCAGAACTCAGCTGAAGTCCATATAACCCTAGTGATTTACATCTACTTAGATGATGGACTTGCAATATGGATTTATATTTTGATATCTTAACACTTACTTTCACAGACAGCAGGTCTGCCAGTTCATACAATCAAATAGATATGTATTTTTAGTCACTCTTCACTTGTAATTACTATTTTTTTTTTTACCTTCAGTGAACGAAGATTACTACCAGCTTTAAAAACACCTTGATCTCTGAGAGAGTCCTTAATTCTCCAGAATTTTATATTTGAGACAGAACAGAAAACAGTTTCCAGAAACAGAGCAAGTAACCAATCTATCATTTGTATATACAACCAGTATGTTAATTATAGCTCCCTTTTTAATCTGTTTGACAACTGTAATTTAAAATGCTTTTAAAGGGGGGGGGGGAGAGAGAGAGCGCGCACCAAGGACTTAGCTTGAGATGATTACCAAAATCTCTGGAAATTTTCATGTATACAACACGAAATTCAAACGTCCCTAAGTCACAGAACCCATCTTGGGTTCTAGTGTATGAATAAAATAATGAAAGTGTGATTATGCGACAGAATTACGTTGAACACAACTGAGAGTTGCCAAGGATTGAATTGCTTGTCTTTCTCCACCTCGCCCTCAGCCAAGCAGCAGGAAACAGCTGGTCAGAATTTTTGAGTGCCTTTAATGAAGTGAATACTTAGTTGTTAGGATTTGGTGATTAAATGAAATAAGACTAATATTCCTGTGTGGATTTGCTGAAAGATGGTTGTCCTGAAAGTAAGACAGCTCTCTGTGTAAGATTTAGCTTGGCAGTAAACTTAGGAAAACTTATTCAAAAGTGAAATTTATAAATTCTTAGAGGGTTCTATTTTTTGTTGTTGTCGCTGTTGTTTCAAGACCCCTGAAAGACACTAAATCAAGGTACGATTTAATTGATTTATTTTGGATGCCTCACCTCAACCAAATACATACAAATTATTAAGTTAAATAAATAAGCTAAGTGAATTTATTTTGCTGTCAGGACCTTCTTAATGCTCTACCGTAATGAATATAAAGCTCAGAGGGTTGTAACTGCAGAGTAACCATAGGTTAGATAAAGCTCTTAAAAAGAAAACCTTGAAGCTCCACAGTGTGAAATTCTCCAAATAGAGTAAACATATTTAGGTTTAGGCATAACAACATGTATCAAAAAGTGACCAGAAATATGATGTTGGACATTTTGCATCTGTTTATGTTTTACTAGAGGAGACGTAAGAAATTCCAGATTCACTTTCATCAAGTTTGGTACTTGCAGCTGATCTATATTCCAGATTTTCTTAACAAGAAATATTAACTTTCTGGGAATTCACCCTCCCTCTTAGTTATAATCAAAACATAATGTACTTCATGAAGTAAATATTTTTGGCTACATGATCAAACTAGGCTTGTCATTCCTTTGCAGAATGGAAAAAAAGAAAAAAAAAGAAAAAAAAAATAAACAACATAATGAACAACAATAAAATAAAATAAAATAAAATAATAAAATAATAAAATAAAATAAAATAAAAAGAATAAATAAATAAACAAAATGGGGTAAACTGAGTTCAGTAAAAACACCAAAAGCACTGTCAAGATATTTGGACGTCTAGTCACATGGTTCTGATGATAATTTCGTTCTACCAAAAAATTTACTGAATAATCATGTTCATCTTATTGCTCAAAGGCACTCATAAAACTCTGAACCAAATATTATTAAAAAAATAATAATAATGCTAACATCTATAGATGTCTTTACCTGTCACTGACAGTTAAATGGGTTCATTTTGTGGAGTTGTGATTAGGTAAAATTCTGGAGACATTAGCTTCACCTTCTTCAGCCAAGAAAAGGGTTTGAATAGTCACAGCATAAATTCCTTTCAGACATTTTTAACCATGAAAATCTACGCACATTAACAACTTTGAATGTATCACAATTAAATAGAAGGGAGATTTTCTAACAATTTCAGCTGACTCATGTTAAAGACTGCGAACCTACGAAACCCACTTGACTTTAATGTATTAGCAGAGGTCTGAAGAAGTGTCACATCTACCTACTGCACTCTATGTCCTTGGATTTGATAGGATCTTATTGCTTAGTCTGAAGTAGTGATGAGTCCTGTTCTATCATTAGCTAAACAGACTGTAAAAATAGCACAGAAGTACGTGTTAATAAATTCCAGGGGGAAAGCACAAAATGCTGCATCTAGTTGAATCGAATTTTTTTCCTTTTGTATTTCTCAAAGCTTCCAGGATTTTGATGATATTTAAAATGTATTTTATAACTGCTTTGTGTTTGGTTTTTCTTTAATATTGCTCAGTTCCTGTTTAACTTTTTGCCTCTATGGGAATATAACAACAATACAATCTAAACACCCACAAAAAACTAATTTCTACCTCTGAAAACACATTATGTAAAACACTATTAATTTGTATAAGGAGGAACCTATAATGTCTAGACATTTTCAAACAAAATTTAATAGTAGACTCTCATGACATATTATCTATTATTTTAATTATTTTTAATCTGACTGACTTACAGTAAAATTCAAAATAAACAACAACAACAAAAAAGCTTCCTGGGGCGGTGACTAGCTCTATGTATGTATTCAGAACGGTGAAAGCAAAACTGAGCATGGCACTACTGAACACAGATGATGCAGCCACCACTGCCACATCCCTCCACTTGGAGCAGAAGCTGCAAGCCTGGCTTTCAGATCTGGCTCTGTCCTCCACATCTACTCCATTTCTTCCCCAGCTGCTTTGCTTGTAGAAAGAGGGGTAGGACACAAGCTCCTGAATTTTGGGAAAATAAAACTGAGACCCTCTTGGAAACAGGTCTGTCCAAATGTATATTCTGAGGCATAAAAGAAAACATTAGCATTACTCAATTTAACTCTCTGTGTCCATTTTTTCATTGTTTTTAATGGTACCAAATGGAGTACTACCTGCACAGACCCACAGTGAAGCACTTTCAGGAGCGTGCTCAGCCTAATGCTGCTCTTTCCCTATGATTTCAGAGAGAAGGAAAGCATCTCCAGCTTAACCTTTGAATGCTACATCTCCAGATGTAATGTGGTGTACAACAAGGTGTAAAAAAACAGAACTCCACCGTAATTCAGACCCTATAGGAGACAGTCTTAGAAGGTACAGGCAGTTGAGGTCATGAGCATGCTGAATCAGTCCATATGGCAGAGGAGCTATCCCTAAATTTTCCTTGCTTATTTCCTCAACCTTTGTTATATCCAAACAATACTTTATCACTTTTAGGAACATCTGAAACTTTATGATATAGTGCAAAAAGGAGCAATGCAGAGCTACCAGCAAGAAATGAGTACTTCAAAAGGAGAATTTTTTAACTGTAAAGCCAGAGAAGGTATGAAGTTTAGATCTGCTTAAGCTATTTTGAAATGAAATAATGAAAACTTTAATGAAAACTGCATTGTCCTTAACAATAGTCTTCTAATCTGATAGCAAAATTATCCATATTTGATGGTTTTTATATGGCATACTATACTTTCCTTATCACTCTTGACTGAGTATTACAAAAAAAAAAAAAAAGTTCTGAAATAACTGTTCCAGTAATACAATTACTAATCAAAGATTACCAAAGATTGTGAAATAATGTATCTGAGATGAGCCTTTCCTGTAGATGTGTCTAAGTAATAACCTCCATCACACAATAAAGAACTGTGTCTGTGTGTGTCTCTGTAAAGTACCAGGAAAAACTGATATATATAACATATACATGGAAACAAGATATCTGAATTCTGCTGATGTGATTATAAATTTGCATTGCTATGAACTGAGAGCTTTAACGTTTTTCTTCATTTGAGTTCCCACAAATAGATATTGTTCTTATGTCTTAGATGGTACCAAGAGTTAGATGCTTGTTACCTTCTATACATTACATCCTGTCTTATTTCTCTAGAGTAGCAGAAAAGAAGCAAGAGAAAAGTGTTTTTCTCTTATCTTCCACTTCTGCTGTTAAATTCTTAAGTTTGTTTTCTTTCCTAGGAGTAATCTAGGGGGAGAGAATCACTGACTGACTGACCAACTGGCTGAAGGAAAGCATTAGATACACTACAAATGCTTTGGCAGGACTAACACATCTGGCAGTTCAGGCCTGGCTTGTCCATATCCCTTTCACATTAAGGAAAACAACAAAATAACCAAGACTCAAATACTTTAAATGTTAATGTAAACCAGTAACTTTAAACTTACAAATGGCTCAGTGCCTGCACTGACACTAGCTATCTGCATACATTTTTTGATTGATATGGAAGCTCTGTATATATAAATTTAGCATGGAGCCTTGCTGCAATCAGTTAGTTACAGCATATTGCAGCACTAATATTGTTGGAAGAAGCAAAAAGTCTTTAAATATCTCCAGCCAATAGTTGCAATCCTTGAAACTCTCACATCTGAATAAGATCATTGTTACAAATTCTCATGTTGGATTTAACAGTTCTCATTCAAATAAGGTAAGTTACTTCACCAGAGCTGTTTATTGGATTATCTAACTCGCTGCTTCTTTTTGTTATATCTTCAGTTCACAAAGGTTATTTGGAAAGAGAGTATACCTAACACTTACACATGTATATAATGCTTGTCCATGTGCACAAATGCACACACATATAAACACAAATAGCATGCCTGATGAGAGTCAAAATGCCTGATCGTGTCATTTTCTTACTGCATTCACTTACTGCATTCAAGAACCATTTTTAAACAAAACATTCTGGCTGTAAGGCCAAACATTTTAAAATGTGTAAGCAAAGGCTAATTTTTGAAGCAGTGCCTCATTCACCGAGAACTGTCTATCCAGCAGACAATCAAGAGGGATGAAGTAGGGTCTATAAAGGAATTGACAGAATCACTTCTTTGTTTCTTAGTCTGACAAAAATGTTAATCACATGAAATCTTTCCAATTCTAGCACTGTGAACAATGGTGCTGGAATCTGAATTCCAAGCAGAAGTTTATCACCTGAGACAAGAGTACAGTTAATGGGAGTTATGGATCCACTGCTATGGGAAATAAGAGATTTATTATGCCAGTGATGCCCTAGTTATTCAGGAAATAGCAAAAGAATGTTGATAAACCAAAACTCTGAGCACTATCCCATGTCCAGGGAGAGGATGTGCTTTAGTGGCTACAGAGCTTTTCTAAGCTTTCTGATCCTAGCTCTGTCTTTTCCTCTCCACAAGCTTCATCTTTCTTCCTATTTTCTTTTGTTTCATCTGCCTGACCCTTTCTGCAGCTTCCTCCTGAGCCTGTTGTCACCCCTTTCCAACACTAAGTTCTGCAGATACTTTCCCCTTTCCCATCTCTGCTCCCTAGTCATACTTTTATTCAAGTATGACTAACTTATCCCTCTTCAGGCTGCCCTGTAGCAATGTGGACAGCAACAAGGAAAGAATGAGAGCACACAAAAGACAGTCTTCTTGCCCTCATTCTAGAGGAACAATTCTAGGGAATAACATGTTTCTCTCTGGACTGAGATTGTCAGCCTTGTACATGCACAGTAAAAATGAAATCTACAAAGAATTAAACAAAATATTACAGCAGGAACACCCAATGATAACTCAACCAAACCAGTGTGTATTTTTTTAGGAAAAGCAAATGGCATCTCTTTCTGGCCACAGGGTACGTTCTTTCCTAAATTTACTTCATTTACTGTGAAGTAGATTATACAATAATGTCACACAGATTTTCAACATTAGCAAAGCAAATCATTCCTTTCCTATCTTTGGTCCTGGAAACAGTTAAACTGTTTTGCTGAACTTTCTTTTTATATAAAAGCAAGACACACAGTGTGAGGCAGACATCAGTCATAAAAATTCTTGTCTGAATGATTACATCTAACAATAAGAAACACACCAGAATTTTACATAAGAAAATGTTATCCATCTTTAACTAGGAATCTCATTTCCAGTTACATCTGTAGCTTGTATATAGATATGTGTTCATTTTTGAGTGTTACCTATTTTTAACCATGGGCTATCATTATAATTTCTCATGCATTTCAAAGGTTTTCTGTTTATCTGTGTTTGTGTGTAATCATGTCAAATAGGTGATCTTTGCTCCTCATGGTAAGTTCCAATTAAACTCATTTGGCTAGGTGTCTCTTAGTAAAATCACCAGCCATCCTTTCGGTGGTGCCCAGTGACTGAAAAAGGGCAGTGGGTGCAAACAGAAACATAGGAAGAAGATCCATACAAATATGAGGAAAAACTTTACTGTGAAGGTGACAGAGCACTGGAACTGGCAGCTCAAAGGGGTTGTAGAGTTTCCTTCTCTGTATATATTCAGTAGTCACCTGGATCATTTTCTGTGTTATCTGCTATAGAGAACCTCCTTTAGCAAGGGGTTGGACTGGTTGATCTCCAGAGGCCCCCTCCAGCTCCCACAATTCTGTGATTCTATGACCATTAGTCACCCATGATGTACTTAAGGCTGGTGTAAAAATGTAAACACATTTCAAGTTATGTGATGATCATGGCTTGAACATCTTACAATAGCCCTCATTCTTTTTCAGGGTGTTACCTTGACTGCACTGGTTGGAATATCATTACACATAATTATCTTCCAGTGCAAAGACATACATTATGATAAATTATGAAGAAAAAAATTAGAACTCGTTCTCATATTACAGGGGTCTATATCATTCTATTTATATATGACAATAAACTCTGAGTAGTTAGATAAAGAATATATTTTGCTGTTTTATATCAAGATTTTGCTTATTTTTCAAGGGGGGCACATAGAAGACAGAGCATAACAGCAGTTGCAAGCTTAAATCTTGAATGAATTAATAGAAAACATAAACTCCTCATGGTTAATCTATTACACCTCTCATTGTGCTTACATTCATGGATAAAGGCAACCGTATTCTCTTGAAGTCAACTAGCAGATACTTATGTATTGATTCATTGATTATTAACATATTTAATGCGGTAAGTACGCTTAACATATAATTTTTTAGATCTATATGATGCCACATTTACAAAAAAACTGTATTATATGAATACATCATTTTCCTTGAATCTGGGCATTGGCAACGTTACATTGCAAACTGATAGCTGCATCTCAGGATATAGACAAATCATGGCTTTGATTTTGGTAGAAATGTGGTTTCCTCCTCCTCTCAGCAGTATACACACACCACATTTCTCTTGAGAGTGTTCTAAATACCAGACATCTATTTTGCCATCTTCAGCCTAGGCCAGCTACAATGTCTGTCTGATAATGGACAATAAGTCTTTAAATTGATAAATGCTGTTCCAGAAACATCCGATGGCTTCAGCAGCTGAGGTGAGAAGACAGTGAGGTTGTGCCACGAGCAGCCAGCATACTCCGAGCTCCTCAACCCAGTTCTACCCAACATATTGAAGTCCCAGTTCAGTCAATGAGGTGTATAAGAATACGCTGGATTATTACTGATGATGGTAAAAGGTAAGAATCAGTTTACAATGGATTATTACTGATGATGATAAAAGGTAAGAATCAGTTACAGCATGACTTATTTTTATCTTATTCCAAAATGTGGAAATTACATACATAAGGAAATCTCAGGTCTCACACATTTTGTACTATTTGATTCCCAGTACATCTTACTTTTACTGTGGTAGGGCCTCACAAATTTGCAAAAAAAAGTGTTATTTTTTCTCTCTCTCTCCCCCTTTACATATGGGTCTAACATCTGACCCCCACACATCAAATGAAATTGCCTGACCTGATCTGCAGTTTACTAACCAGCTGCATCTGGAATCACAGAGTGGAAGAGAAGCTATGGCACAGACTGGAGATGGAGGAGTGCCTCATAACAGATTTCTGCAAGAAAATCCCTGAAACCTCCAGCTTCATCTCAGAACAATAGGCTTCCTTCTCATATAACCATTGTGTATTGGAGACATGACTGTGGCATGCTCTGGGGCTCCAGAGGCACTGGAGTTCAGACCTCTACAACATGATATGATTCCAGAAATCTCATGTATTGTACTATAAAAAATCAATTTCTAAAAAATGCATTTAACTTCTTTAGCTTTCAAATTCAGGCATTTGGAAATGTGGATATCATATAAATAATGGCTGCAGTATTTCAATTTTTTGCTTTTATGCATATTTTTTACAATAAAGTAATTAACTGAACGACCGTACATTTATTCTCCACTGGACATCTCTTCATTCAGTGCATCTATGGTGGATATTCATGGTAACAATTTTCAGCTAAAAAGATGGCACTTTCCAAACAGCGATTCTTCTGGCAATTACTTAACTAAATAGGCTTGTATTCAGTCTGTGCATTTTCGATTTTGGGTTTTAGAACTTGCATGTACTTTTTTTCTCTCTAAATGCAAAAAATGGCTATTTCACAATAGAATGATGTTAGAAATTGTTTTTTTCCTCACCACTGATGAGCTATTTGACATATTTAAAGGGTATGTTTCACATAACTAATATTTTTACTGCATCAACATTATATACTTTTTCATAATAACTCTCTAGCAGCAGTGTAATCATGGAAGCAAATGGAAAAAGATGACTGAAGCCGTATTTCCCACTGATTCCTGTAGGCACCTAACATGTTCATGCTTAATATTCTCAGGTATTTTTGAAGGGATTAAAATAAGAAAAAAAGAAAAAAAGAAGCAGAGAGAAAATGTACAGATCTGCTGTCACGTCCCATCGTTAGCTTCAGAACAAGTTTTTTTGTGGATTTACTCTGTGACTTATTGGCTTCAGAATCACAAACCTACTCTGTTAATAAAACTAAGCTTATAGGCACACTACATTAAAATAACTTGAGGATGAATAGTTCAACTTTACCACTTCTTTTAGGGCTGGATTCAATAACAGAAATTGGACTCAGCTGTATGGATTTTTCAAGGATATTATGGACCATATTTCCACAGACATTTTTATTGTTTCTAGTCCTCTAAAGCATCTGAAAAGTTGTGCTTTAACTGAGTAGTTTCTTCTGTTTATTAGTTCATGTAAACATTTTTTCTGTTATGTCATTTGCAGGGCTATAATTTCATTCTTGCCATTACAGATAAAGAAAAGTTCATTTGAATATTACTTCTTGAGCATTTAACTCCTGCTAAAGTCAGCTAATGTAGAGTTATGTGTGTTTGTAATATAGAAAGGGCTTTGCACAAACGCAGTTTGGAAGATTCCGCTACATACTTTTTGTAGCAGTTGTAAAAAATATCAACAATATATATGTTACAGCCAACTTTCCAAATTCAGCAGTAGAAACCAAGGAGATGGGTTCTTATGCACTCACTAATAATACTCTGCAATTCAAATATTTTCCCATGAAAAATCTGGAGAAGGGAGATTTTTCTTCCTCCCTGACCGTGTTTTGTGGCAAAAATGAGAATGAAAATGTGTATTTATGTGGGCCAATGAAGCAAGAAGATCTGCCTTTGAAAAATTAACACAGGCTGAACATGAGGGAAAAAGATATGTAATTAGTCATTTTGCCGAAAATAATGAAAAAGTCAAGTGGGGTTTCAGAGTTTTGTGGAAAATTTCATATTTGCTTGACTATATTTTGTGTTCATTTTCTGTTTTTTACTTCAAAGCCCAGAGCCTGGAATTGAGGAACAAGGTAAGATTTTCACATTTTGTTACTGTATAAATTAATTCCTCTCTCTCAGACTTACAGCATGAAATCTGGCATGAGTGAATTTAAAAAATATAATAATCAGAAGACAAAAATAAATAAAAAAACAAATAAATAGGAGAAAATCTTGTGGCCTGTAGAAGCACATAGAGTTGAACACTGTTGGGCTGTTGTATTTTTTCAGAGGGTACATGTGCTCAGAATAGGATGCTTGCCATCGAGCCAGAGATCAAGCAGGAGGACACAGAGAGGAAATAAGCCCCACAGCTCTCCCCTTGCGTTCCCTCTCACCAGTCAGCCAGTGGGACTGCACCTCACTTGCTTTTTGGCAGCTACGGGAGAATCGGCTGAGGCACCTCAGCCACGTGTCTCAGATCTGGATCCAAAATATCTCTCTCCCTGGGCACAAAGCCACCTATCATGTGTTCAGCTATCCAATAGCAAATACAAAATACAAAAACTGGCAAAATGTGGCTTAAATCTTCCCCCCCACCCCTCCCCTACTCACCCTCCCACCACTCAAAGCTAGTGGAAGATAATGTCCATATGCAAGAGCCCTCCTCCATGAGAAAGCATCCGTGCCCCCTTCCCAGGAGCAGTGAGCACGCATCTGCTCAGCTGCCTCTGAGCAGCCCCCAGTGGGTCCTACTCCCCCTCCTCTGATGATGCCGTGCTGAAAAGCAGCATGAAGGACACTGTGCTGCAGAGGGAGACAGAGCAGGAGTGTGGCTGCATTGCCTAGTGGTTGAATCGCTCTGCTGGGAATAGGTTTGTATCCCTGCTGCAAATATTTTGTATTTGTTTTGCGATGTGCTGTCAACAGCAGGAACATCTCCATCTCAGGCGCGCTGTAGAAGGAAATGGTGACCACTACCGCCTCCTCTGCATGGCTAGGGCTTGGAAACTGACAGCCTCATGAAATCCTCAAGGACATGGGGTAGGGACATGCTGGGGTCTGGATCGCAAACACAGTTAGGCATCACCTCCTTACCCTGAGGAGGCTGAGACCTTTCCAGACATAGGAAAAACAGTGCATGCATTCTTGGGTGACTTTAAGGTAAAGAAGCACATGATCCTTAAACTGAATGAACTCAAGGAGATGAAATAAATGAGGATACTTTGCTATCCCATCTGCCTCAACCTCTTGTCCCCTTCTTGAATATTGAGCAAACCTTAAGAAGTATTGAGGGAAGTCCTGGTGGTTGGAGGCCTTATCTTTCTGAAGATTACTTCCCCCCCCACCCACCCCCCTCAAAGAGTAATACATTAACAAGGTACCACAACAAAGCACAGACAGTTTATGGTGAGACTGCAGAATGCGTGGTCCTAAGGTTCCTGCAGACCTGCGGTGAACACCCACTACCCAGAGACACAGTAACAGCTTTGCATCTCTTTTAATACCCATTTTAATGTTTTGCCATGTAAGATACACCAAAAATGCTTTAAATTTCAGGAATACCCCTACAGCAAGGGGGAAATTCAAGACAAGGATAGAAACTACACTCATCTTAAAGGCTGGGAGAACCCTCTCAATTTCCTTAAAATGAACAAGAGGAATGCTACAATATATGATCTCCCCTTCACTAGCACAACCGGGCCTGGCTGCTTCCCCAGTGGTGCATGGCGTGCTGGTGGCACTGCTGGCTGAATCAATGGGAGCCGCACACCAGATCAGTTCCTGATACGGCCAGCAGCCAGCACCAACCTATTTCCATGTGAGTCACCTCTGTGGCTGCAGGTGCTGGAGGCCTGTGGAAAGTTGAATCCTAGCCACCAACAGCTAATGTAATCATGTTGCTTGCTCAGATCTCCTGCTGATAAATGCACCCAGTTACTCCTAACTGTCTCCCTTACAAAATAACACCTCCCAGGACACCTACCTCTTCAATAGTTTTTAACCACGCTGCAGCTGCACGAGAAAATCCATTCATCAATTATAAATCAATTGAGGAAGAGAAATCTGCAGCTCGCTTGATTGCCCTTGTTGTCCCTGCAACTCACTGATCCAGCTACAGAAACTTTCCAGCCTGCCAGGTCTGTTTATTTATTTATTTATCATATTACTATTATTATTGTCATTAATTATTCAGAGCCCGAACAGGTCATTCCTTCCTTTGTAGAAAATAACTCTGCAGCGGTAATCCATTGGCTAAGTGAGCTTCCCTCTGGTAGGAAAGGGAGGCAAGGATGAAAGAAAGGGAGCAAAAGAGAAAGAGGAAGAGAAAGAGAGGTTCAGTGTATTCCACGAATGGTGATGTAAGTGTGGTGGGCCAGATGCAGCCTCAGCCTCCAGCTCCAGCCCTTCCTCTCTGATCGTGGGAGACTTCTTTAAATAGGTATTCCTGAAACAGAGCTCCACTCCTCCTCTCCTGTTTATGCTGTCAGCTTACAGTCCTCTGCTCCCAAGAAAAGATTTGCACTGCAAGAGGCTGCTTTTAGCAAGTAAAGTATTAACAGAAGTTTATTTAGGAAAGAAGGACTGGGCGTGCTTGTTCGACAGTGAAAGAAAATAAGAAAACAAAATACAACTGCCTGGGTGAAGAGAGAAAAGGCAGGCTGGAAATCCTAGAGACACCGAGAAGGACACGGGGATATTATATCTATCATCCTAGAAACAGAATCGTAACTATATTTACAGTCAGTGGGAGAGAGGGGAGGGAAATACATGCTATCAAAATGAAATTAATAATAATAATAATAATAAATTCCGAAGGGGGGATGAGATTATTATCCTTCCCTGCTGAAATGGCCTTGCAGGTATTTTCTCCTTGCAGATATATTCTCCTTTATTAAGCTAATTGTTGTGAATACCACAGTGTCCTGTTATTTCTGAAGTTAAACGAGTATCAGGACAACTCAACTGGATATTTTACCTTTTCTTAACTTTTGTGTGTGTGTGTGTGTGCGTGTGTGTGTTGAGTGTTCCGAGGTGACTAAATTTGCCCTGTTGAGCCTTGTAAAATCCTGACTTAATCATGTAAACTTCTGTGTAAGCAAAATAGACCAAACTTCAAAGGGTCAAAAACCCTTTAGGGATTTGCGAGGAGACGCCAGCAATAGATTCTAATCTGCCTCCAGAATCCTGGCTGTATTTGTCCAAGGAACTGGTACCAGCAAACTCTCGAAGGTAGAGATAGTGGGTTGATTCAGCCTTTATCCCCTTAGAGAGTATTGGCTTTGTGAGGCTCTAGGCAGCGCTTCAACGCCAGGGGATCTTGCCCAAACCCTCTAAAAATGAAGTACAGGAGTAATTTGAGATAATGACTTTGTAACAGGCTTGGGCAGACCTTGGACAGAAGAAGTGAGAGATGTTATCGCCCCAGCATTCCTCTTAAAATGCAGTTTTTCCCCCTGCTTATTCCCAGTTAGTCAAAGCTACATTAACATTCCACCCAGGACTGCTAAACAGAATCTTAATTAGTCCTCATACTCTTGTGCAAGGAGTTTATTCATTGCACTCTCTTAACTAATGGTTGCTGTCAGAGTATTTTTTTTTTCTTTTTTGGGTTCTTTGGGGATATCGTGTTATGCTGCAAAGCATGACAGAAATGTAATGTACATGCAAAAAAAAAAAAAAAAAAAAAAAAAAAAAAGCGCTTGCAGATCTGCAATCCTGAGACTGAGGTTGACTCCAGCCCTGTCTAATGGTGAGACACTGTTAGGACTAATGAGAATAACTTCACCAACAGAAATTTCCCTGTGTCATGTTTATCTTCAATTTTAACGGTACACGCTCCCTCGCTCTCTCTTTTTTCCTTTCTTTCTTTTCTTTTCTTTTTTTTTTTTTTTTTTTCTTTCTTGACAGAAAACATTACAAACTTGGTCGTGTTTTGAAGCAGCTCACACAAGCCTCGCCAAATTTGCAGACCTCTCTTTTGCATCAGCCACCCGCGGCTCGGTACTTAATGAAGGAGTCCGGAGGTGGAGATGAATTATCCAAGTTCCTAAGCGGCCGGCGGCTCCGACAAGGACCTCTCTCCCCGCGTTACTCCTCATTCCCATCCCGGCTTTGCGGCCCCGCCACTCTCCCCCCGCACCCCGGTTGGGGTTTACACGCGCTCGCGGGGCTCCGCGCTCTCTCCGATGTCAACGAGGTGAACCCGGGAGCCCGCTAGGGCTGTACCCACACAAATCACTGCGTGTAAGCGTCCCTCGGGGCTATTTGCGGCTGGGACGAAAGACACTTAAAGAAATGAGAGATGTAGCAGGGGTCCCTCACTGGACCGAAGGGACTGCGTCGTTTATCGGCCTCGGCAGAAGTAGTTATATGCCTATAAATCTGCGTTCGGCAACACCGATCGCGGAAGCAGATTCATAAGACTTCAAATTAACCGTTTCTATCTTTAGGGCTGGGGGGAAGGAAATGAAGGGGCGGGGGGGTCGAAAAGAGAAAGGTGTTTTTTTGGAAATGAGAGGTCCCCGTTAGTTAGCGGGTGCTCACACCTATTACGGACTCCTTCCCATAAGCTTGCGTAACATTGATTACTCACAAAGAGTTCACAATAACTATCATGTAGCTAAACTAATTGAGACAATCATGCTAAGTTATAGCCAGTCTAAAAGGTACCATTGATGTGGTAATGCCTATAGAAAGTCAGACATGCGACTCACTACCATTTAATTGCTCCTTTAAACCTGTTATTACAATGTTAACTGGCTTAAGTATATATTGCTGCCTTTTATTGCCTTGATGTGACAAATTAAAACATACACTCTGGAAGCGGCATTCATTTGCGGACAGAGTTGCAGGAAAAAGGGAGCCGGGCGATGTCAAACCTGTCAGGATGAATTAATTGTAGAACTCGCATCTCGCGCTACAATTCCCACTGCACTTTTTGTTGCACGGGGGAAAGATTTTATATGTACAGCTTACACCTATTATATATATTAGATACACACACTCCACTTCACTCAGGTCTGCCGCGAAATGAGCCTCGCCGCTCTAAAAACGAAAAGCGCTCTTTGGCTCCGAGACCTCGTCTGCGTTAGGTGGAAGCCTGGAAAGCGAAGCGAGGGGGCAGGCAGGGGAGAGGTGCAGCTCCTTCCTCGGCTCAGCATCCCACGCGTGTCGGGAGAGGTGGTCGGGGGGGGGGGGGGGGGGCACTCGCCCTTGGCTGCCGGTTCCCAGGCCCGAGGGAGGGGTTACCCACGCCCTGTACCTGGGAGCCAGGCACAGCCGCGGTCCCTGCGGGCTGCCCATCGTAATGGAGCTCCCGCAAGGAGGGAAAAGAAAGAAAAGAAAAAGAAAAGAATTATAATTTCTCGCTTCCCTATCCCAAGGGCTGAGCGTTTAAGCGCGCAACGATATGCTTCTCCCGCTCCAAGGAGCGCAGCGAGCCCCGCGCATCCTACGCTTGAGGCTGCGTGGGCTCCAGATGGGTCCCCCCACCCCATTCCCTTGTCTAGGTGAGCGTGAAAGCACTGATAACTCCCCTAAACACATCCCCCTGCTTTCCTCAGCCTCTTCCCCCCCCCCCCCCCCCCCCCCTTTTTTTCTTCCCTCCTCCACTCGCGAGAAGATGTCAGGGGGTTAAAATGCCCCGCTCGCTCTCTCCCTTGATCTCAGGGAGAGAGGTAAGGGTTGCTGGCACCTTTATGGGACTTAGACCTACTGCGGCTGCGAGGAGCGCCGGCCCCCTCTAACTTTGATCGGCCTTATTCATCCCAGCTGCGCTCTATTTGTTTGTCATTTCGCCCTTTTCCTCCCAGAATCGTTATTTATGGTCTGAAAAGTGAACGGCACCGCGATTTGCCTTCGCGTGGACTCTTCTGCAAACGGGAAAGAGGGGGGGGGGGGGGGGGGGGGAAGACACGCGACCCCCCCCGCCATAGGGGCTGCCAAAAGAGAGGGGAAAAAACTGTCTCAATCATTATCAAATCAGCTTTGAATTCATTACTCCAGAGCATTAACTAATTACCAGATCAGAGAGACGAAAAAATAAATATTCCTTTAAATAAGCGAAGGTAATTATAACCCTGTTGTTGACACTAACGATTAATAATTGATCAGAAGTTATACACAATAAATTGTCAATTTATCTCCCTATAAAAATGCACATACTTATTATTAAAAAAAAAAAAAAAAAAAAAAAAAAGCCGAGCAACGACGGTATCCGTGCTGGGAGAGCAAAGAATTTTTTTCCCCACTTTTCCTCCCTTAATATTCGCTATTTTGAGATGCCCAGTTACAGACAGAGCTGGAGCGTCGCTGCCGGCTCTGCGCTGCCTTCCGAGGCCAGCCGGGCCCGGGTGGCCCGCGTCCGTCCTTCAGGTCCCCAAATCCCGACCGGAGTCAGGTGAAGGGCGCGGCTCGGGGGGCCTCACGGTGTCTGTCGCTCCCTCCCCCCGCCGCCGTACCCCCCCCGTCCCTCCGTCTCTTGTTTTCCTACGGGGGAAAGCGTGCTCGGCCGGGATTGGATGTGAAATAGAGACGTTCCCCTCGGCTGGAGTCCCTCTGTCCCCTCGGGCGGGGTGCCCGCAGGTAGCGGTGCCCTGGGTCGCAGCCCCGATGTGCCCCGCCGGTACCACTTCCCCTCCGCGGTGTTCTTAAAGGCTCTGCTTCGGAATCACCGCGTAATAATCGGGGATTAGATGCATGGGTGCTTTGAATATGCACCGAGGATCCCTTTTGTTTCTGAACTTCTTCTTTTTTTTTTTTTCTTTTTTCTTTTTTCTTTTTCGCTTCCCTTTTAATTCTTTAGAAGCCAGGAGCATACCTGAGTTATTAGTTAACGGATTAAAAACAAAGGGGTGAATTTCATTTTATTTCATGTGCAGTGCTACTGTTATTAACAATCTCTTTTGCCGCTGTTATTCAATTCCTACACTGCAAAGGTTCTTTTCAACTAAGCGGATCGTGAGAAGCTTGCCCAAGCACCGGGAAACACTGAAAGGAGAAAGCAACGTATCGACCTAGTGTAAATTCCGTCTCTCCCTCTCTCTCATCCCTTTCTTTTTCTTTTCCAAAACTCAATAAGCAATAAAATCCTTCCGGTATTGATTACATCCCTGCCACGGGTTCTCAGCGGCGCGGTGACTCTGAACTGCCTTTAAGTGAGATGTAACATGTGGCAGAGGCAGAAACTTCCAATGGAGAGAGGCTTGGGATCGTCTCTCTTTTTACATCTTCTCTCTCTCTCTCTCTTTTCTTTATTTCTTTCTTTCTTTTCTCTCCCTTATCTCCGAGGGTGGGCGTAGAGGAGAGGCCGACCCCCGCCCACCTAACGGCCCCAGCTCAGTGCGGGGCCGTTAGCGGAGGGCTCGGCCAGGTTGGGCGCTGCACATTGCGGCTCGCTTCTTCACCTGGAAGCCATTCTTCCCCTAAAATGCTCGACTCCTCCTCCGAGAACGGGCTTTGGGAAAGGTCCCCTTTTTATCTGTCGTAACTGTTTTTACGGTAGTTACTGCTATCGCTGAGCTTTCTGTTAACTTTGCCCTCAGTTAACTCCCCTTAGCCCGCTCCCCTCCGGTCGGAGCTCGTGTCCAGGAGCACTTCCCACGTCCGTCTGTCTGTCCGCTGCTGCCTGAGCTGCGTCCCCGTCCCTTCCCCCCGCCGCCCGTCAGACAAAGGTGGGTGACGCTTTTTTCCGCTCTGGCAGGCAGTTGGTGAGCAGCTTTCCTGAAACAATAACTCTCTTATTGAGAACAAATGTTGACATTCGCAGGGAGCGAGGCAGAGCGCAGCCCAGGAAGTGCGAGGTAGAAAGCTGCCCTCTTCCTATTTGGCGACAGCGCCGATTCCTCGGGGATCCCACCTGAGATTAAAGGCTGAATTTCAATAAATCAGCTCTAATGAAACCTCTGGCCCCGCGGAGGGGAACGTTTGTCTCTCCCGCACCGAAACGAGGGGAGAGGAGAGGAGGGGGTGGGGGGAGCGAAGCGGAGCAGATATAGACGGGGTGTGAGGTTTTAATCCCGGCGGGGTGATTAGCATCGTTATGAAATAAACTGTACGCAAAGTGGTGTATTTTATCGCTCACGCCTCTTCCTCTCTATCCTGAAATAATCGCACTGCTCGTGCCAGCGATCCAGCAGGGCTGCGCTTCCCTCCTGCTTTCAATTTCGATTATTAAATCTCAAATGACGCCGAATATGCGCTCCTCGCCCATTAATTTCTGTTTTTAAAAAGAAGTTTATTTGCCAAATCGTTTGGGTGTCGCCCATCTGCATTTCTGAGCCGCTCGTGATTTTCTCGGGGGATGAGAGAAGTCCACTGGGTTTAACATACAGAGCGAATATTCAAAAGCGAGTTTTCCAAGTCTTTCTACTTTTCTTTCCAGAAAGAAATCCAGGTCTAAATACTAGCAAGGGTGGGTAAATTATGGAAATCTTTTATAAGTCTTCGGGCGTATAAACATCAAAGGAATGTCGTTAGCCTTTTTTAATCTCTGCCACAGCTTTTGGTTTTTACCAATTGAAATGTTCACGTTGTGTCCGACAGAGACCTGGAACAGAAAACGCGGGAGGTGGGGGCGGATGGAGCAGGAGGGAGAGCGGCGAAGAGAAAGTTCAGGCGTCCCCCAAAACTTAAACAGTTCCCATGTAAAATCTCCCCAAACCGCACAGAAAAGGCGCTCTGGAGGATGATTTTAGTCGATATTTGCATTTACGTAGCCTGCTAAACTGGGGGGAAAAACCGAATTGCTTTTTAGCCGCTATCTAATAGTACTGCGCTCTGCACGCAGGCAGAACGACGCGTTACCTCAATGAGAACCAGGATGTTTAGGAGAAGAGAAGCATCGTTCAACAACACAAGAAGATGATCAGGCCTCCAGCTGCACAGCTCTTCGGTGTTTTATATTTAGCTAGATGGATCCCAGAGTTTCCCAGAATTACAATATTAATTTCTGCCCTATCAGCTGAAAAACACATGCATTTTCTCAATCATTTAGACAGCTTTATAGGGGTAAAATATGACGGAGGGGGCTGGGGATGGTAGATCAGGGGGATTACGTATACGCACTTAAGAACACAACGTCTTTTCCCCCCCGTTTAATATAATCGCAACATATTTCCTGACTCCAGCCTACCACGGCTCTTTATCCAGTTAACATTCCCAAGGCTGATGCTTGAAGTATCTAAGATCACTTTCAAATGCCCTTTCTAACAAGACCTGAGCAAGAGGCCACTAATTTTCAGTGAACAAAAAGCCACTGGAGAGAGATCCGTTTGTCAATATCAACTGGTCCAGCAATTTCCCATCTTCAGACACATCGGCCTATCTGAGCTGGCAGATGTTTAGACAAGATTTTATAAATTGTTCAATATCAGACCATAATGAACCCCAACTGACCATTCCAAAGCAGCTAAAAGCATTCAGGATCTCCCCTGCTGGGATCTAATAATGCTCTCACGCTGGAAGATTATTAATCACGGAATAAAATAGATGAGCCTCTTGAAAAATAAGTGTATGATTGATTAAAGGGCAATCTAAGAAGCTATTATTCTTGTTTTATAACCGTAAGCTATATTCACTCAATTTATCTTTTGGGGAAAATAAATGATTGTTCGTTTCTTTTCTGAAATTATATTATATGAGGATTCCCATTATTTCACTGAAAATTAAAATGATTAGTTAGCTGATTTTATGAGCTCACTCGAGGTGGATTCCTCCTATGACTATCAAATCAAAGATGTACGAAAAAAAAAAAAAGGAAAAAAAGATCATTAAAAACAGGAATCAGACTTTTTTCTCTTTGTGCATCTGTGCTTGCGCATTTTAGCCAGAAGCAGAAACAAAGAAATTAGAAATAAACTGCAGTTGATTGTAATTCCTTTTTGTTTTCCCTAGAAATGTTGGATGAAAAGAACATTAACCCTAATAAAGAGCTACCTCACGCCCAGCATAAGTAGTTTTAAGAAACATGCATGTATTCACATTGCTCTCTCTACGCATTTGCATGTGTGTATACAAATACGTATTTGCACACATGTGCGCATTTAAAGCTTCAGTACAACAGAACGACCCAGAATGAATTAATTTATGCAGGGCATATCTTTGCAACATGTTTAAATCGCTTACTCGTTTTATGGTCTAAGCTGCACTAGTGAAATTACAACTTTCATCATTTTCTGGATGATATATTACTACTTTGGGGGAAATAAAGAAAAAACACCATATTGTTGCAGACTAGTCTGTTTTTATTTACAATTAGAGATATAAATTAGTAAAGAATTCTCGTTAAACAACCAAAGATTGTATAACCATCAACGTTTCAAATAAAAACCAGGCAAAATTTATTTACAAAAAGTTCAGATTCCATTGCAATACAACTTGCATAAATTACTAGAAGCTTTATATCGTTACAAAAATAAATATCAAATTTGTTTCCACTTTGTAAGGACTCAAGTTCTCCAATCACGTCTTTATTATCTCTACTGTATACATCTTTTACAAATAAATTTTACAATAAATCCTATCACACCTATCGAATATATACCGTGGCAATGAAGTGATCAATTCGAGATATCCTGAGAAAAACAGATCTGTTTTCAAAAGTCACACGTACATTGGGGAAACTATACTATACCAGCAAACTCACATTATGTCCGACAAAATTCTGGTTTAATAATTAGAGTCTGAAGATTTAATAGTGCTCTGTGGTCTTCTTTTATACAGTGGCACAAGATGTGATCCGGATTTAGAGATTTGTTATATATATTAGCTCAGGGAGAGATGATGGCTTGCTGACTTTTTTCAAAGCAATTGTGACACCTACCTGTGGACCAAGGAAAAAACCAGATCATCCAAAAATCCTTCAATTGCACACTAACGCCATTAAACTCGAAAAATACTGGAAGTAAGGCAAAACTCTTACTCGTCTACTTTTTTTTCTCCTAACAAAAAATAAAATAAAATAAATAAAAGAAAGAAAGAAAAAAGAAAAGGAAAAGTATCGACAAGGTGATTTTTTTTTGTTTCTTTAGCCCCCCCAGGTAATGGGGGGTATTAAGCACTGAACTGATAGCCGGGCAAGGAGCAAGTCACAGACAACACACCCTGCTGAAATGCATGTGGATCTCTGATAATCGTCCCTTCTCATTTCAAATACACGATCGCCGTGCGAAACCTCGCTTAAAATGTGCCATTGCAGCACTGCCACGTGAGCACGAGAACTTTTCTGAACAACGCCTTCAAAAATATTCTTTCAAGCTTGCTTTTCCTTAGCATTTAAATAGTCCTTTCAGGTTTGCCTCACACAAGCAAAGAGTACGCGAGGTGAAGGAAGTCTAACCTGACTTTAAAATGAAGACAAACACGAGAAAGAAAAGCTGTAATGAGAGGCTTAAAAATAGCAGAAAAGAGTGTCTTACTCTGTAATCAGAGCCTCATGTAATGAAGCAAGAAATTAACACTAAGCAAGTCTCGATCTGCGCGCTGTCTTAGACCTGGTGCCAAATGATCAGCGTAATAGAAAACGCTCTCACTTACTTGCATTGCTGCGTGATTGTACTTCTATAGGTATGGTTGTACTCCTACTGTGCAGACTTCAGTGGGATCTGTCAAAATATAACCGTCAGTTAGTCACAGGACACAGCCAGCTAACCAGATTATACACCGCGCGCACAGCCCAGCGCTCGCTCACGTAGAAGTCAGAGCTGAGACCTTTAGAAGACTGGGCCGTATTCCATCTCTGCCCTTGTGTCGACTATTATACATATACACGTATAAATGCATTCGAATAAGCTGACGGTGACATTAGCATAAAACTTTTTACAAAAAGAAGAAGAAAAAAAAAGAGCTAAAAATGTCACGCTCCACTAAATTTTATGTCTGAGGTTAGCAATTACCCGAACCCAAAGCTGCAGAAACCGTGAGAATACTGGCAACAAAGAGAGCAAAACCAGTCTGTCGATAGTAATAACAACAACAACAATAATAATAATAATAAAGTTAACGACACCCTTGCTCTCTGGATATCATTGTATTTAGTTTTCTTTCTTTTTTTTTTTTTTTTTTTTTAAATTAGCATGAATAGCTGTGTCTGCGGCGTGCAGGAGTGACCTAGAAGTTGTCATTTACATCGCAGGTACCAGTACGCCGAGGACATGCAATTTTAATCCCCGGATTACACTGCTGCCCATCTTCAGCTCTCTGCCTGTGGCAGCGGTGACCGCGCGCGGTGTTTTGTCCGAAGTATTCACAGCGTATGGGGAATTTACAGTGGGCGGGGAGGGGGGGGGGGGAGGGGGCAGGAGTAGGAAAGTGGTAAAAAGAAGGCACCTACCTTTCTTAGAGTCATAACTAGAGGGCCTGTAATGTTGTTCTAGCTGGTTAGTGATCGTTTTCAAAGAGTCACTGCTCTGCTTGTGGACAGAGCTGGCATTTAGGACAGTCTGACTGAGTCCCTCGTTTGAAGCCACTGCCGCCGAGTTGTATCTCAGGATCCCCTGGCTCTGGAGAGCGTTAAAGTTCCCATAGTTTGTGTAATTGCTATAAAAAGGTGAGGTGTAATAAATATGCCTCCCCAGAAGGGAGGAGGGAGAGTAGGCAGCGCTGTGCGGGGCGGAGGCGGGGGTGGCCGAGGCCAACGCTGCCGGCGGGCAGCCTTGGCCCAAGTTCTGGCTCTTGAGGTCCGAGGTGGCGATTTCGGCCAGCGACCAGAGCTTGGGCTTGCTGGCCGGCGTCGGGGGCCCGGGGGAGGCGCGGCCGCCCAGCGCCGCCTTGCTGGCGCTGCGGGCGGCGTCGGCGTGCGGGTGGCCGAGCAGAGGGGCCTCCACGGCGGCCAGAGGCGAGGAGGTGGCTGGCTTGGCCGGCGGGTCGCGCTCCCCGCCGCCGCCGTCGTCCTCCTCGATGTCCTCCTCGTCATCGTCCTCGTCTTCCTCTTCCTCTTCGATGTCCTCGTACTTGTCCTTGCACTCCGAACCCGACTCGCACAGGGGGTCGCCGGCCCGGCACGGCAGCTTCTCGCCGTCCGACTCGGCGGAGCACGAGTGGTCCGTCAGCGAGTCCACTTGCAAGCTGATCCCTGCGGGGTCGGGGGCACAGAATGAGGCACAGTCGGGGGGGGTAGGGGGGGAGAGAGGGGGGCGGCAGCCGCGGCCTCGCCATATCACCACCTTCCTATGCAGGGTCACCCTTCCCCCCCGAGCCGGCGCCCCCCGCCCGCCCCCGGCCCTCCCCGGCACCGTCAGCCCGGGGCAACGGGATGGGACGGAGCGCTCTTAAGGGTCCCCGCCGCCCGCTCCCGGGGCCAATCCTTCGCCCTCGGGGCGCCCTCGCTCCCCCCGCGCCCACCTTCGTCCTCGGCGGAGGTCTCGTTGCTCTCGGGTATCTTGTCAGGGCTCTCCTCTTTACTCCTCGCCCCGTCGCCATCGTCGTCGTCCTCGTCCTCACTCTTGTTCCGCGGGGCCCACGTCATCTTGTTCTCCTTCTTGAGGCGGCGGCGGGCGTTGGCAAACCAGGTGGAGACCTGGGTGAGGGTCATCTTGGTGATGATGGCCAGCATGATCTTCTCGCCCTTGGTGGGGTAGGGGTTCTTGCGGTGCTCCTGCAGCCAGGCCTTCAGCGTGGCCGTGGCGTCGCGGGTGGCATTCTTCCTGTACGCGGGGTCGTTGAGCTGGTAGGGGTAGGCAGGGCTGCCGTACGGGTGGTAGCTGATGGCCCCGGTCATCCCCGTCGTATGGGCGTCGTAAGGGGAGCCCTGGACAGAACAAAACGGTGAGGATGGCAATTTGTTACTGCTGAGAGCCATTAGGGAGTTGTCAAGGCGAGATCGGCGGTTATGTTTGTATTTCCCCGGGACGGTGTCTTGCATCCATATTCTATGAGGGGTAAAGCGGCACCCAAAGGCGTTAAGACGGGACACCCTCCCACCCCCCTTCCTCCTCTGCCACACGCTCAAAATCGGCGACGTTTTAATCTTTCTGATTAATTTCAGCTCTTCGTAATTGAATATTTCCCAATATCGGGTTTGAACCGCACAGACGTTTTAAAGGCCCTACAGGTAACGTCTTGATATCTACATTTCTCTCAGAGGTTCAAAAGATGTTTCCTTTTTAGCTATAGAAAATACAACAAAGCCGCCACTTAGCAATTCACTGCACTAATGCATTGCAAATCCAATTTGCAAATCAGAAGATATGCACCGTTTCGAATTGTTCAAATGCGATGTAATTAGCATTTTAATTCGCCCTTTTACGTTCAAATTGCGCTTATTTAAGGCTGCATAATGCGAGAAAAGTTAAAGATATCGCGGAGGAACTCGTTAACTTCCCGCACAGCCCCGAACCCCGCGGAACGGCGACCCGCGAGCAGAGCAGCACCCGATCTACCGCACAGCTCCCACCCCGCCGCAACTTCCAGCCGACGGGAAAAACAAGCGCGGTCCTCAGCTCCCTCTCACAGCCCCGAACTGAGGCACGACAGCGATGCCCCACGTTTCGCGAGCAGAAAGCGAGAGGCTGCCCCGCTGCCGCCCCCTCCTCGCATCGCCGCGGCGGTTCCGGGCTGAGACTCCGGGTGCGGGGCTTTGTGTGTGCGGGCGAGCTCCGCGCCCGCGCTGTGTGTTTATAAAACTCTATGGCCATCTAGCCGTGCAGCTAATCTAGCCGTGCAACTAATGTACGTAGTTGACGGTTTTATTCATATAGTTTATGCGCATAACACACACGCACGCGATTGCAAATGCTCCTTTTAACTAATAAGAAGAAAGTGAAATCCGAAACTGCGGCCACCACAACCATCTTGGGCTTAAGCGGAGCTCCTAGATCGCAAACAGATGCTCCTTTTCATTCCTAAAATCCAGTTAAACCATTAGCACAAAACACGCTGAAAGTAAATCAAACCACACGAGGATAAAGCCCACAGCGCCTCGAAACACCGACTTAAAAAGAGATAGGAAAAAAAAAAAGGGGAGGGTGAGGGGGAAGAAAAAAGAAAATAAATCCTCCTGTATCCTACCACAGAGAAAATAGAGGGGGGAAAAAAGAGAGAGAGAGAGAGAAAGAGGGGAAGCGCGGGGGGAATGGAAGCACCGAGCCCGACTGACCGAGAGATCCAAATGCGAGGCTCCGCGAGCCCCGCTCCCAGGCCCCCGCCGGCCCCGCGCTCGACCGCTGCGCGTAGAGAGGCGGCCCCGGCCCCGCTCCGCTCGGCGCGGCTCCGGCGGCCCCGGGCGAGATCGGGCTGCGGGGTGGCGCTGGCGGAGCGGAGCGGAGGCGGCGGCGGCGGTGCGGGGCCTCCGGGCGGCCGTGTCGGGGAGTGATGGTGAGTGTGTGAGGAGAGAGGCTGAAGATGATGAGGAGGATGAGAATGCGGATGCTAATGAAGAAGGAGAGGGTTTCTCTTCGGTAGTTACCATGTAGGAGGGGAATCCCGTGGCGGGGTCTGTGGAGTACTGGAGCGGGCTGGTGAAGCCTGTGGCCGCCGCCTGGGCGGTGAAAGCTGCCGATCCCGGATAAGGGCTGAACGCCGAGCCCGACGAAGACCTGGCCAGCTCCTCGCTCCTGGGGGCCGCCAGCGCCGACGCTCCGTACGCCGGGCAGGAGTACAGAGCCAGCGAGCCGGGGGGCTGGTAGAGGTAACCCTGAGGATAGGACATGGCTTGCGCTGGCGAGCACAGGAGCAGGGAGGGGGCGAGGGTGACCGGCCCTGCTGCTGCCGCTGCTCCCGGCGCTGCTTTCGTGCTCTCCCTCTCTCCCGCCCTCCCTCTCTCTCCCTCCCTCCCTCCCTCCCCTCTCTCTCTCTCTCTCTCTCTCTCTCGCCCCAGTTGGCTCTGTGCAGTTATGTAGAGAATCGGAATTGTTATATGCTCCCCCCCATGCGCACCCGTTCAGAATAAAAACAAACAGGAGGAAAATAATAATAATAATAAAGAACAACCAACCACCCGCCCTCCCCCCCCCCCCCCCCCCTAAAATAAAAGGGAAAATAAATCGAGCGGTCAAAAATCCAACCGGGAGGGGAAGGGCATTGGGAGGGATGGAGGAGGAGAGGGTTAATAGAGAGAGAGAGAGAAAGGGAGAGGAGCAGAAAGGGAGAGAGGGGGAGAGAGAGAGAGAGAGAGAAAAACGAGCCCCCGAAATCAGAAAAGTGGCTGCTGCTGCATATGGAGTTCTCCCAGCCAGCCAGCCAGCTCCCCCAGCGCCTGCGAGCTTGAATTTTGGGGGAAGTATAGAGTCTGAAGTGAAGAGTTGAGGGAAGGAGCACTCGAGTTTCTGAGGGACATTGGAAAGCAGAGCTGTCCGTCAGCGCCGCTCATCTGCATAGGGCGGCGGACCCGCCCCCTCCCGCTCCGGCCCCGTCTCCTCCCGCGGTCGGGAGGCAGCAGCAGGCAGGCAGCGAGCGCCGCTTTGTACTGCGAGGCGGCTCCCGGCCGCCGGCACACGGCCGGAGCTCAGCGCCCGCACCGCTCCACGCCGGACTCTCCTTCACGCGCGTTCTGTATCCGCGCGGGGGACAAAAAAGATTATGCGTGTGACAGACGCACACGTCCCTTCACACACGCACGAGCTGGAGAGCCGCACGCGCGCGCGGATCCTGCGTGCATTTGCACGCGTGTGGGTGCACAGAGCCAGGCTCGACGGAGCACGAGGGGAGAGCGCTGGGTAAAAGTGCTGCCCTATATGGCAGGAGAGGAGAGCTCAGATCTCCACATCCATGATCGCGCGCTGTTCCTGGCAGCAGAGCTCTACAGTTGTATAAGTTGCCACGAACAGGCAGGAGCGAGGCGTGGAGCGCGTTTGCACAAGATGGGAAAAAAAAAAAATGCTCAGCTTTCTTTCATTTCTGTCCGTCCTGGTGTGGTGCGCGGGGGAGAGGCCTGGGGGGGGTTCCTTCCGGGGGGCTCGCTGCTCCCTTCCCCCCATTGCAGTCCGGAGAAAGCTCCCGGAATACGATCACGGTGTAATTGATTTCCCAAATAACGTAATCTCTTCCTCTCTTCCTTCGGCCCTGGCCGCCATCAGCTCCGCTCCAGCCCCAGATACAGGAGGACGAGACGAACGCACCGCTCTTTCCTTCTTAATACGGATATAAAGAAGTACATACACATACATCAGCGGGTGCATGCGTTCATTTTCCTATGACCAGCCCACAGGGACTTACAGACACCCTCGCTAGACACGCGCTAGACCTCCGGCCTTGGGCGCTCGGGGTGAGCGGCGGCATCCCCGCAACCCCCGCATCCCCGGCTATCTCCGCCCGAGGGCACCGTGCCGGGCCCGGCCGCCGGCCCTGGGCTCCCGCACCCCGTACCGCCCGCAGGTGGGAGCGGGACCGACGGGAGCCGCGGTCCTTCAGCCTCACTGCGCGTAGGATGAGGAGCCCCTGCGCTTCTGGGAGGTGGGAGTGTGTGGGGGGGAACAAAACAAAAAAGGTGCATGGAACAAAGCGTTTTATTTTTGCAGCATCTGTGAGTGAGCAGTGGTCCCCTGTTTAAGCAAACATATCGCTGCGCGTTTGCGGCCGAGTTCAGGGAATAATCGAGGTAATGTCTATTGGGGTGCGCGCAGGTATGCCGAGGAAGCGGCTCGGAGCTGGGAAGAGGGGGTGGCACAACCAGGGAGCTGCTGGCGAGCAGGGCAGCCCATTGTTAACCAATTAAACACGCGGCTAATGAAAAAAAAAATACACGTCGAGAAGGCGCTGCTGCAGTCCCGTGGACGCAGCGGGGGAAATGCCGTCTGAAACCTCTGCTCAGGCATCGGGATGCCTATGCTGGAGGAATCCGAGCTTCCCGTTTTCCTTCTCTATTTGATTTTCTATCCCTTCCCTTTTTTTTCTGCGAAGCCCGCGAAGCAGTTAGCCCCTGCGCACAGCAGCAGTAGATATCTGGCCAGCAGGCAGAGGGATGAATTCCCACCAGCTCCATCAGCTCTGGCCTGTGGAAGAGGCAGCCCCGAGCCAGGCAGGTGAGGGGAGGAGGTTAACACCAACAGGTATTTCTTGTCATTAACTCCCGGCTTCCTGATAAGGGAGTGATAAAGCACTGCTAAACTCACAGCAACAGATTACAGAAAAGACGCCTCCTTCCCGGCTTGATGATGAATGCGCATATATTACATAAAAATAGAAACTCGAAAAACAAGGGCTTTATATAAAGCACATTCATATTTCGGTAGTTCTGTGGAATAATCGATATCATGCGATTACATCTGAATAGTCAATTCCTGTGTTCCGCACGCCGGTTTCTAAGTATATGAGCTCTGCTTTTGAACGGAGCAGCAGCTGGAGAGCTGAGAATGCAAAATTAATTATAACATTATAAAGTCATACATGAATCTCTGCAAGTCAACCTGCCCGCCTTGCAAAACGCGCCATACCCTCCGCATTCTGATTTGGGAAGCCAGCTCTGTTCTTTCCAGCAGGGGTGGTGCGAGAGAGCGTTCAGCTCCGCGAATTGATTGCTTTTAGTTCCTCCTCTTTAATAATTAGTGGAACAATGCAGATTGGGAATACAATGGCCGTTGTGTTTACATTATAACAGGGGATTAATGCTATTAAGTGAGTGCTACAGTTATGACCTGGGAAGAGTACTTAAACAAATACCGCGATCCCGGGAGAATCGCTGTAATTCAGTTCAGAGTGCGGAGATCCGCACAGCCACACACGCACACACAGATAGGGATCTCCATGCAGAGCTCCACGCAGATCCATGTGTCACACACGCAGGTTCACGAGCACCTCCGTGCAATTGTAGGTGTTGTTCCAGCCTCCTTCTGCTTCGCCCTGTGAAAATATTTCTGCTTGTGCTCTCGGTGGGACGAATGTTTAAATGAAGACCATCACCCCTTCCTCCAAACACAAAGAGCAACAGATTATATGTCTGATGCTTTAATATCTGCCGTCCAAAAATCAGTGTTTTGTACACAGAAACGGGGTTAATCTCTCAATCACGGATGAATGGGGCAATATATTCGCAATTCAAAAGGCGAGTTTTCACGTTAGTTTGATTTGCATCATTTTTGTCGGGCTTCAGAGAGCCATGGATTCACCCACTGCGAGGCGACGCTCTGCGTTTTATTTCCACTATTACACCACGAATTTGGCTCTGCACAGAGCGGGGAGCTGCTGGGGCACTGAGACAGTCCCGGGAGAACTCTCCGCGTGGAACGAACGGGAAAACCGTGTCCATAACACTCTTAAACATCGCTCAGCGTATGTGGTTGTATTCAACTTCTTGCCGGTTGGGATCCGAACGCCTTTCACAAGGAATGGAGCTTTCATCTGCCCGGCTCCCCAGCTGAAATCTAATTTTCCCATTGTAATACTAATAAAATGCCGTCTAACTTGCGCTGTCAAACAGTAAAATAGTATTACACGCACTTTTTATTGGTAATAACTGTGGCAAATTAACATGCCTACACAGAGACATTAAGGCTTTTACACAGTGCGTTTTTTATTTAAATCATCTATTCATTAGGTCAGCATTTACCTTCCCAGATTTTAAGCTCTGCTCTCTCCTTCTCTTCTTTTAATTCACTTTGCTCCATCCAGCGTAGCTGAGCAGAGAGCCGAGAGCTTTCCATAGCCCTTGCCCCTTCTCAATTATCGCTCACCACCCTCCTGGGAGGCAGGTTTTGAGCTTTGCCATTTCTGAGCTACCTCTCCCCAGTGCCAGGGGGTGAAGTTTTCGGGCGGTGAAGTTGGAAGCCAAAGGAGACATCCCGCTCCCCGCTGCTCTCCCCCCGCTCTCTGCACCGCGCACTCCGTGCGCGCCCGGCTGCGCGGAGCCCGGCGCTCGGTGCCAGTGTACCCTCGGCCTCGCTCCCCGGCGTGTCACTCGGGAAGGGCAAAGCAGCGCAAACCGCGCTGGCACGGAGATTTCCCTGCCTCAGGAATGCTCCCCGCGGCCCGGAGAGTCGCGCCCGCCCATCGCCCGGACAATGCCGGTTACCCAATTGCCGTGACACCGGCCCCAGCAACTTTTGAAGCAGAGCGAAGTGGAACTTGGTGGGATTTGGAGATGCAACACAATGCGCAGCACAAACAGTTTCCTGTGACATAACCACACAATGGGCTGGGAACGCTTTCTCCTTTCTCTCATGAAATGGGGGGCCGCCACCATCTCCCGGAGACAACGACGTGAAATAATAGGCTATTGTATTTAAAAATAACAAATGACACACGCATACTGTGCGAGCGGACTTGTCCAGTTCTTCAGTACAAGAAGCCCTCCTTCCGAGGCTCCCTCCGGCCGAGGCGCGCCCCGAGCCAACGAGGAGACGGGCGAGCCCTTACGCCGGGCAGGGTTAGAGCAGCAAGCAGGCAAAACTAAAAGGAAGAAACGGAGGGAAAGAACTTTTCTTTCCCTTTCCTCGGGATGGAACCTTTAGTTCGAGCCGCGCATGGGAGGGGGCGCTGTGGCAATGGGTTCCCCGGCGCTCCGAGCGCTCGCAGCGCGGTTGTTTATGTAAGCGCCTTCCCTCGGGTTTCTTTTCACACGGCACTCGGTGCCTTTGGGAACCCTATTATCTGCTGTCGCCCGTGGTACCTGCACGGAGACGTGCGCTGCTCGCAGGAGCTGTGGCCGCTTCCCCGAACCCCTTCTTCTTTTTCTTCCTTTACAGTAAGAGTGCCATTGCTCACTCCGTTTTCAAAACACAGCGAAAGTAGGCTCTGCCGAGGGAAGCGCTCAGGATTTAACGCCTCTCTATAACACACAAACGCGCTCAAATATCCAAAAAATATCCTCCTCATCCCTTATTTACGGCTTTTTTTTTTTTTTTTTTTCCTTTTTCTTTTATTCTCCTCCAGGGTATCCGTGTCTTTGAAATGTTGCGCTCACAACGGGCAGCCTTCAGGAGGATTTAGCTCCCCCCTTTTGGGATGTTATGATGGTGTGTGTGTGTGGGGGGGGGGGGGGGGGGGGGGGGGTGGAGGGGTGGTGAAGGGGGGGTTGTTTTAGGGGTAAAAAAAAAAAACAACAACAACTAAGCGGATCTCTAAAAAGCAGATCTGGGGCTTAGAAAATTTGCTTCCCATATGTCACACTGTTATTAGGAGTCTTAGTCATTCTCTGCTTAGGGAAATACAAGCAAATACATATCCGCAAGGATAAGCGAAGAGATCTCCAAAGCCTTCTCGGAGCCTACTATTTTCACCTGAAAGGCAGGCGGTGTTTCTCAGGGCTAGAACAAGTGTACGATCCACAGGTGGGATAGTTCCTCCTTCTTGAGCAGGAAAAGAGGGAAAAAAAAAAAAGAATAAAGAATAAAAAGAAAAAAAAAAAAAAGGAGAAAAACCTTAAATCACTGCATCTTGGTTTTGAACCGAGAAATGCACGCGGGGGAGGCGGAGGCGCGGAGGTTCCTCCACTGTCTCCGAGGGGCTCATAGGGCCCCTGCCTCCGCATCCCATCCCCATCCGCGGCTCCGGGCCGGGTTCAGTGCCGAGAGGAGCAGCGCTCCCCTCTCGATGTCAGGCGGTCAGCTGCTCGTCTTGGCCTGCGGGTTTCGTACGCAGCTAACGTGTCTTGGAGAGAGCGCTTTGGAGTTAGCGGAAGGCTCAGTCCCTTCATCTTCTGGTGCACCCTCAAACTAGGTGACGGACAGAGTAAAGGGAAAACGGGACGATTTCCCTTCGAAGGGATCGAGGTTCCTTTGTTTTAAGAGCTCACGTCAAAACGGATTCTTTTCACACGGTAATAGGCAAGAAGTAGGTCTGGGCACTTTTGTGCCCGAGGAGGACAGGTATGCTGGTCTCCTTCACTTGAAAGAGTCGTATATAAATAGAGTTCCACTGTTTCTTCCCCATGGTGATCCTGGCACAGTGGATGCCTACTGTCAGGGTGAAATTGCTTTAGACAGTTTTGAAGCCACTCTGCCAGACCCCTTCCCCTTCTCGTAATTGCCATCATCTGTTTGATCACTGCTTTTAACACTAGAGAGCACCTGCTCACCTGCTTTGTGCTTTTCACTCATTCATTCACTCACACATTCAGTCACTTATACACGTGTACATGTGTATGTGTATATCCTTCATTTGTAGACCTAGAAACACATTTCTAGATCACACCCCCAATCCAGAAAGTCCTGCTCTTTCCAATGAGCAACCCTCTGAAAAAAAAAAAAAAAAAAAAAAAGAGGTTTCTCATTTTTTGCCTGGTAATTTCCTTTCTTAGAATAATCAACCTTCCCCATTGTATCTGAAAGATTCAAGATTGTTGGAATACCCCAAAACCAGACAGAAAAACATGCAGGAAAGCTGCAGGCATACTTAGGGTGAAGAATAAATATCCATGTGTACAATAATGCCAAGAGCTATAAAAAAATGTCTACTTAAATTGATAGAGCACAGTCCACAAACATTCAGGTAGCTCTAAAATAATTCTGTGGCTCTTTTCCACTAGTGGGCAGAGTCAAGGGTGCTTGGAGGTTTTAGTTTCATTAAGATTTCATCTAAATCTCGGTCAAACTTCTGTTGTTCCTTGCATCGTTAGGGAATAGAAACAAAGTTATCCTTTATCTTCAGGTTTCACTGAAAGTTAGAATTTTTGATTTTTATTTTTTAATTCTTTTATTTTTTGTGGGAGGACTTTTCATAACAGTAGCTCTTCATATATAAATGGTAAAAAATTATGTTACATTTGAATATTATTATGGAAAGAAAACAAAGAACGCCATTTCCACCTTCTTAAAAAATTGCAATCTAATGTTCTTGATATGATCTCACTGCTTTTCCCCACTTTAGAGCAATGCTAAAGTAGGCTGTCAGTTTTATCCTGTTTTCAACCTTCCTTCAAGTCGCATAAAGGAAGCGCAGCCAGATCATCTGGCCCTTAACTTTTCAACCTACAACTGTCCAGGTTTTAAGGCTCTTTCATCTGGGAAAGGCTGGTGGCCAACCTGCCCCTGAGAATTCTAACCACATGCACGTTTCTCCTCACACAACTGACTCATTTCAGTCAGTAGAACCACAGAATAAAAGCTAGTTGAAGAACTGTGCTTTGATTCCTTTTGATATCAACATAGTTTCTGGAATGACATGAACTGTGGACTTTGTTGTGTGTTTGGCTACGCTCAGCATTACAGTGGAATCCTGTCATAGCTACAATATGGTGTATAGGCTGACTTCACTCTATGGAGGGTTTGGAGAGCTTGCCTTGTTTTGCTAGTAAGATATCTGTGAAAAAACTGCTTGACAATGGCTCTCTGAATGATCTGCTTTAACTCAATACTAATACAAGTTAATAAACAATTTTTTATTTGATTTTCAGGAAGACATGTTACATTTTACATTGAAGTATAGGTTCCAGAACTTTAAAAGAACAAATCTCTTCAGTCTTGTCAGGACACAATGAATTCTGCTTTATGCAACTCAGCCTTTAAACACATGACCTTTCAGTGCACCTCTACAAGGAAACTAGTAAAATCATTCTTTTTTTTTTTTCTTTTCTTTTCTTGGATGTTCCCCAATCACTAATTAGTGAAGATCTAGAAGGTTACAACTCCTCTGCACTTTTGAACACAGATTTTTGAAACTATTTTGGAGAAGCATGTGATGTCATTACCTCAAACACCAGAGGTACACAATGTTTTAATTTTATTTCTCATGCAAATACAGCACTCAGCTATTTCATCTGGGACCTATTTGTCAGAGACCTCATACATAAAAGACGTTACGAGAGTGGGAAAAAAAAACAACTGATAAACCAACAGCCTTCACCATGACATTTTGTCTCAGATAATTTTGTCCTGGGATCACCAACTTTTTAGTTTTCTAGTCTTTTCAATGTTTTGATGTTGTTGGAGATTCAAAACTGATATAAAAAATTCCTTTCTACCACTCAGTCTTCACCTCTCCAGCTGCTGTTCCCTCAGCTTCACTTAGCTGAACAAAATGGTAGCAGTGTGGGTGCACGCTGTGACTTGGCGATGGTGGATTTGCCTTTACAACCTTCAGAAGGGAGTAATCTCACCAACAAAACAATATGAACATTACTTGAACTTCAGATCAATAGTCAAACACATCTGATAGATCTTCACAGTACTTTTAGCAGGATTTCACTGTAAACTAACAAAACTTAGTTCTGTAAATATATCAGTTTAAGAAATGGCTCATCATCACTCTTGTAAGAATGTATAACTTCTGTTATTGCACAGACGAAGTTAACATATGTGCAGCTGCAGGTCAGTAAAAACATGCATCCTTTTCAAGGACAGATAATTAATTTCTAAACATCTACTGTGTTTCAATTGCATTTGAGAACCTTATCACATTTGTAAACACTATCCACTAAAAATATTTCCATAAACTTGATTAAAAATTATCCATGAACGGATAAAGCATTAATTCTAACCTTTGTCAAAAATATGGATTATAAAGGAATCCTTTCCCTATAGGTATGCTTGTTTCAAATAGGTAACTGAAACATGAAGCAGTACACTGAATATGTGTTTGTGTGTTTGTTTAATTTTTTGTTATGTTTTTACTTCATCAATAGAACTGCCTGTTTCAACTTTCTTAGTTGACATTTATTTAATAGAGTTTGCTTAAAGAAATGGAAACTAATCTGTGATTTTTTTTTTCCTGGAGCTATTCTTTTATTATTTTCTTCCTTCCTCTTCCACTTCAGAGGGCCACATAGTCTGCCAGACAAATTTTTTTAAAGTTACCACTTGGTATTTTCACAATGGAGCATGAGGGCCATGATTATGCCTTAATATTCATGTTGACAACATTGTTCAAAGGAAAACTCAATGAAATTAAGAAAAAAAGTAGTAAAAATAATTATCTCACCACTTTTCATGATGACTTTTACAATTTATAGGGGGTCAAATCCTGTTAATGCCAAGTGTTGCACAGACGGGCAACGACAAAGGACTGCTACCAATCCACAGTATGAGTAGAACAGGTATATAGGAATCCTAGTGAAGAGGCAGCCATATTAACAGGCTTTTACAAAACTGCTATAAACTTCAGGAATACAAATTATGTTTTACAAGTTTAGACTTTCAGCATAATTTAAGTCATAAAAAAGATATCAAGCACAGACGAATAAAAAAAATATTAATAGGTGCAAAGCCATGGAAGAAATCGACTTTTCCACCTGAGAGGTAGGTCTGAGAGCACAGCATAGCAGGGTTAATCTTGTGTAGGTAACCACAGAGCATACACGTGAGGTGAAGCTATAGCCTGAATGAGCCACGAGACGGAGCAAATTAGAGACATTCACTTGTCTTGTAATAATTAAGTTTTATATCAGTGAATAGGTAATAAAGGAAAGATTCTGAGATGTTTCTCCCTGCTTTAACAAGCAAAATGGGATCCTTGAACTGCAGTGTCTGCAGCTGGGCAAGAATGGACTCTTTGTGGACTATATATTTGTCTCTTCATATCTTAAAGCAGAAGAAAGCATCACCAATTAATACTCTTCTCTCTTCTCACTACTTTTATTAGAGCTGTATCATAGATTATTTTCTTATTGAAGAATTTGTATTTCAGTTTAATTCATTTGCTGAATGTCATTATTTATGTTTTCAGCAAAGCTCACTGAATTTTGCCCTTTAGAGTACTTTCTTTGTCTGGAGCTGAGCATTTGATCTCTCTTGGTTCTTAAAACATGCCTGAAGGTCAACACCAACAAGAGAGAAAATTCAGCTGTGGGACGAAAAGTTGGATTTCAAACCAAGAGAAAGTATGTTGCTACTTTGGCTATTAAATATGACAGTTCTGTGTTTTTAGACACTGCAGTTTTATCGACCTTCTTGGTGGAAAAAAAATCTTTTTTCTTTTTGTACATGTTATTCTGTATGATAGAAAACTCAAGATTGCAGTAGAATAATGTAAAGAAGATCTATCAAACAAGATGTGTCTGTATGAAATAGTTTAAAGCTTTAGAGCCTACACTGTTTTCCTCTACAAAATGTACGCAAAATATAATCACATTAATTTTTGGGTTAAAGATCAAGAAAGATTATGAAAAATATATAAATTTTCCATGGTAGAGATCTGTCTGAAGAAGTTACGCCAGCATCTTGGCCTTGCTTTTGGAAAGCAAGAAAATTTTGACATTGCTTCAACACAATTTCCAGGCCTAAACAACATTTACAAAGGTAGTGATATACAGAGCAGCCTATACCTCACTGGCCTTGATGAACAGGTTCTGATCCTGGCCAAAATCAGTATTTGCTAAAAGAAAATATCTGAAATGTTTGAGTAGCAAATGCACTGATTAAAAATTTGGTTCCTAGACCTTGAAACTTTAAATAGCACTGAGACTCAAAGCCTGTCAAAATTGTATCTCATGATTTTGTTCATACTGGAACTGGTATTATTTTGTGGAATGAATGGCAACTTTTTTTCCTCTTTTTCTTTCTTTCTTTTTTTTTTTTTTTTTCCAAACCTTGGGCCGAGTCTGCTAAGTTTTTGTTCATTTGAGGCCCTGTCTGAGTCATACAGCATGCTGCAGTCAGTCACACTGCTGAGGCATAGAGAGTCCTACATGTCCATGACAGGTAGAGCTGAACCACAAAGCAAGTACTGAAATTTGTTCTGTCACCTATTGAAAATACAAGCCATCTCTCTACTGTATTGTTACCTTTCTGCCCTGTGACCTTACAACTGAGATCTCTCTCAGCCTTTCTTTTGATCCTCCTTTACTCCATATGCAATGCCTTTCTGACTATGGCCTCTCCTTAGGAGAGCTTCTTCAGCTTTACAGTAAATATAGTGCTACAAGGGAGTAGGTACTATCTAAGCTCTGGGAAAAGAGGAATAGCACACACATACACAGACAAATAGCATAGCAGTTTTCGAAACAGAAACTGAAAAATAAAACTGCTCAAAAGTGTTTGAAAAGCAAGTAGAAGAAATCAGAATTAAGTAGATGCTGTCTCAGCGAAGAGCTCTTGCAAGTACTATTTTACTGTAAAGGTTATTCTGGGAAATTCAGGGCAGAGAATTCTTACTTCATTACCAAGAAAGTTGGTTGAAATGCTAATTAAAAACAGAATTATAAAATACCCAGCTGAAAATAATACGATGGAGACAGATCTTCCTGGCTTCTGTAGAAGAAATCTGTAAGCTATTCCCATTCTTTTAATTGTTTGGGTGTGATAACAAAAGAGTGAATACAAGAAGATTGGAAGACATAATTTATTTGGACTTTTGGAAAAGATGACAAAATAACCCCTGTAAATCTCATAAGTTAGACGTGAGTTTTCTTATCAAAAGCTCCACACACTCATAGGGTCTTGCTGTCCTCAGTGTTGCAAGAACTAAGAAATACAACACCATCTTTAAAGACGACTTCACTTTTATGAGAGTACCTTAGCCAACAGAGCAAATTATTTAACATAAAGGTACAATGCTTAATTACACAGTTATAGTGTAATTGTGCTAATACTATTTTTATCTAGTTTTATTGATTTGATAAGACTGTTCTTCTGAACAAAAATGACCTAGCTTTTCTTTTTTTTTTTCCTTTTTTCCCCTCTAAACAGTCTCTATCTCTTCAATCTGTCATCATACAAGCTTTCTTATGTCTAGAATCATTTTGTTCATCTGCCTCTGCTTTTGTTAGCAGCTTTAGCAAGTAATTACAATTTTGGGCAAAGAAAGTCTTTGTTCAAGATTCTCATTCTTTATAAAACAGTGTCAGAACACCCAAAACACAAGACTTCCCAGAGCTGCTCCAGGAAAAAATTAAATGGCAAAGACCAAACTTGGTATTCCTGTAATGTTAAAAAGCTTTCAAAGGATTAAACTGAGAGTGAAAAAGAGAGACAGAGAGTAGGAAAGAGACACAGAGGGAGAGGAAAGAAAAGAAGAAGGAAAAGTAGGTGAGTGAGTTTTGCAGTTAATTTTGTTTTGCAGATTAAAAAAAAAAAAAAAAAGATAAAATTGTTTTAACAGAAGGAAGATATGTCCATAAAAGAAGTACTGAAAACAACATATATCTCCCATATGAATTCATCAACACTAGAGGACTCAGACAATTTAGAGAAAAACAAATGCTTTTTATCTCTGGGACATCAAACTGATTTTACCTGGTTTATTTTCCAATATCCTGGCACCTGCTGTGGTCCACATTCATCCAGCATTAGTAAAAAGGAACAGCACAAGCCTGAACTATATTGGCACATTTACGCAGTACTTTTCCTTGTGACCTAGAAACTTGCTGATGTGCTGCTTTGGGAGCCTGTGTGGATTCAAAAGCAGTGTAACTTTGTTCTTGAGGTGTGATATTGAAAGTAGTAAACTCAACTTACAATTGGAAATGGGGCATCTGTATGGCACAGCAGCAGGCCATATGGCTTAGCTCTTCAGGTCAGTATTAGCTCAAGGCACTCTTCCCCCAGCACAGTTTGATGTGCTTGTAGATTTCTGGGAGGTCTGGGAATGTGTGAAAATACTCTGTAGGCTCAGTTTGTCCTAAAGGCCACAAGTTTTCCACTTCTGCTTTATGTCTCAGATCTTATTCAAGAGAATTCTTAGCTTGCCAATGGAGTATTGCGTGTCCTTCACCTTGTCCTAAAAGTCGTTTCATTTCTTAAACAATTGATTGCATCAGTGATGCTGGCACTTGATTTTGTCTCTAAAATCCAAATAGAAAACTTCTGGCATGCCTACAAAAAATCTATGGAATAAAAAATGCCCCTATATGTTGATTCTTTCTATAAAACAAGCTTTTGAAGCCACTGTATCTAAAGCCACCAGATGAGATTCCTGGGTAGCACAACTCAATATATGAGTATGGAGCCAATTTATCTAGGCAGAGGATTTAACCACTCATTTTTCTGACGGAGGTATTTGTGCAGAGATCACAAGACATTTTGTCCTGGAATGTCTGGTACACAGGCATCTAGGAAGGACTGGACAAAAGGAGGAGAGAAAGAATGTAGAAGAAAATGGGAAATAATAAAGAGCAACAAAAACATTCATGACATATCTGTTTTTGATTTTTGTTCTTAACAGATCTGGGTTTCTGATAGGCTATTCTGGTAATGACTTAACTAACTCTTTAGGGGCACTTATGGTCTGCATGGCCAGAAAAATGTTCAGTGCTTACATACGTCTCAGCTCTTAGTGTTTGCTTGTTTGTGAAGCTGAATTAAATCTTTTGACTTTCTTTATTTTTTTGGAAGTGGACACAGATAGATACCAAAACACTTTACAAAATCACATCTGCCTTGTTGAGTGCTTCACTTTGGAAAAACCTTGTAGAATTCTGAAAGAATCAAAAGATTCCTTCTGACAATTTGGTAAGCAAGTGAAGTGCTTTAATTATTTCATTTGAAATGACCTCCCATTTTGAAATTTCCTTCAGTGTTTTTGAGAAAAACAGTTTTGAAAGGTTTGAACCCACATAAAGTATTTTGGGTTGCATCACTTTTGCAATGTTTCATGAAACTCTGAAAAAGAAAATCATTGCCAATTTGATCCAAAACAAACCCTTTATATTTTTTTTGAACTACTGATGAACCAAAATCCATTTCTTTGCTCTGTTCAACCTAAATGATGAATTATTAAGGATACGCTAAGTAACATGTTTTTCTCATTTTTTCATCCCCTTTTTGGAGGCAATTCCATGCTACGGGTGAAATTTAATTAACTGCTTCATAGTATTTCTACTATTCACGTATGTGTAGTCCTGATGAGTGAAACAGAGGGTCACTTCTGGCTCTTCACCTCACGAGAGGACGGCCAAGGCTTTGATGAGGATCTAGATGCTTTTCTTCCTATGAGCTTCCTGAAGAGACCAAAGGATCTTTTGCACTCAAAGATAGTTTGTATGGAATAGAAATGAGAATGTTAAACTTTATAAATAGAGAAACATTTTCTCCCTGCAAGGGAAGAAAAAAAAAGTAGGAAAAGTTTATGAACAGCTTCACCCCTCTCCCTTTGTGTTGTATTGAGGTGGGTGCTTTCTTCCAGGTTTGGTTTCAGCCCACTCTGTGACTTTCTGGATTGCAGCAAACTCTCTTCAGTCCTCTGATCCCTTGGAAGATCTCTTCCTGTCACCAAGAGACTGCAGATGTTCCCTCCCCATTCATTAGTCTCTCTATGAACAGCAGGCTCCCATCTTCTCTCTGGGGCTCCTGTTCTCTTCTCTCTTGCTACACCCCGAAGCCTGGGAGCTCCTCCTCTACTCTTCCTCCTCCCACCCAGTCCCCAAGCATGCTCATCTGCTCTCCAGGGAAAGGAGGAATCTCTTCTCCCTCCAGGGGGTCTATCTGACCTAGTCACTCCCTTTTTAAAGGAACATGACATACAACAGAGAACAAAAAAATAAACCAGATGCTGTCCAAAATAAACCTACTCCCATGCCAGAAGAGAAAATCAGCACATCTCCCAGGCTTGGTTCTCTCAAAAACCCCATCACGTGGATGCCTAGGCACTCCAGCTGTTTGTTCTCTGTGTGTGGAGCAATGAGACTGTGTTCTGGTAACTTCTGCACAAACTGGCCAAGATCCATCAGATTTTTTGATCCAAAGCTTTTGCCCATTTCCAGATTGCAACTTACTCAGTGTACTTTACAGGAGACGCATGAAAACAGAAGGAGTAAATCCAAGGCTGTTTGTTTCTCACTCATGCTCATGAAAACAGCAAAACAGTATGGCCATTAGTACTGAGCACTGTGGGCCTAAAAATCGGGCAGGCTGAAAATTCTTGGGCTAGTGCGAGGGGGGCTTTGATGAGCATACTAGTGTGCAACCGTGTCTTCTTCATCTTCCAACAAATTTATGCTAATTTCTACAGCCTAGATAGCAAGGCCAAGTCTGTGGCCTCTGCAGCAGTGAGATGAAGTCTGAGAATGCCTTGCTGTCTCCATGGACAGTGCATGACTCGGGTTGGTAATTTATGGCAGAATTAGAGAGAGAGAGATGAGTGAATTTGAGAAACATTTTCAACATTTTTACTGCTATATCTCACTGTCTTGCTATGTTCAGGTTTCTTATTTTCCTTCATGGAAGATTAATGGAACTGACTGATGATGGTTTCATGCGGTTTAAGGCCAGAAAGGATTATTAGATCATCTTTGCCTGACATCCTGTGCATTGCAGGCCGTAAAAGGTATATACACATGACACGGTGCAGCACCGTACGGAGATACCCGTGCTACCTCTGAACAAATTAGCTCAGATACAGGAAGCAATAAAGCTGCATTAGGCTGGGAGCAGTGCTGAAAGCGGTACAGCTAATGTAGTCCAGGCATAGCAGCTCCCAGCTGCAGCTGTTCTGCTTCCACTGTCTCAACTGTCACTGCCAGAAGTATCTCAGGTACCTCCATTCAACTCCCTCTCCCAGGCAAACTATTTAGATTCCCATGTTTCAGCTTTCAGGCATACTAAACTGAATGTTATAGGAGAGACCAAGACCATGACATTCCTGGCTAGAGATCTCTAACAGTCCTTGTACTGTTGTTATCCAGGAAAGCAGAACCTTGTTAAATCACTGCTTGGTGAGACAAACCATGCTGGTGGAGTTGGGCTTCTTCTGCTGAGCTATCCCTGGAATATCCTGCCTCTGTCTGTGGACTACAGAGTAGAGGTAAAGAGAGGTCTTAACTTAGAGACATGTTAAAATCAAGGCAGCGTGCAGAAGCAAAATCACCTCTCTTCTTCCACTTGCTTTCTCCCTGTTTTTGGCTTCCCACCCAGTATCTCTGAACAAAACATATTGTCACAGTCTGCTAAAGCAGAACTTCTCATTCTACAGGCCCAATTTTCATTCATTATTTCCAAATATGTATATACATTGTATTACATTAATTTCGAGGGTACATGGAATTTTAAGCAGACTATTTGGATCATTCCCGATGATCCTCTTCATTTACCTACCTCACTAACCTCTGGGTTATATGCAAAAGATACTAACAAAGATTTTGATTTATCTTTAGATGATTTGCACATATGTATAATAATATGGATAAAAGTCAGTGGTAGAAGACTTCCCTAGAAATAGGACCAACTTTCTGGGGTGTTTTAGTGAGATAGTTTCAACATGACTGATACAGCCTCTGCTAATTTTGAAGTGTCTTGTACTCTGAAGAAATCTGAGTTTATTATGGTAATATGTGGTAAAGATTTTATCTTGACAAAAAAATGGTTGTTTGGCAGCAATTCTTTCATTGAAGCTTATCTACATATAGAAAAAAAATATATATTTAAGTTGAACCAAGTTGGAAGAATCTTCTGTGCTTTAAATATCAGAACTGTGTAGGTACAGGAAAGTTTTCAATATCTTTGAATTTCCTTCATATTTCCTGAGTAATAAAAATGTAGAAGCGATGTTCAAAATGCTGTAATTAATTTTTATAGAGTTTCTGCATGTAAAGTATTTTCATAAGTTAAGCCAAATTAAACCTATACCATTATAGCATATATTTCCTCATGTGCCATCTTTTGGTGGTGATAATCTGTCATTCCCTTACGTGTTGCTGAATGTGCTTGGCATAGTGTTCTGTTAAAACGACAACCCCAAAATATCTATTGAACATACACATCTATCTGTAGTTTGAAATCCAGAATATGTACATATAATCTATGGCTTATTCTGTTCTTCCATGCCTAAATTCCTTTTTATTATGTCACTGTAGGCATGTCTATTTGAGGATATATTTAGTGCAAATTCAGCAGGGAGAAGGGATGCTTTTTACTAAATCAACAGATGTGACTGGAAGAAGCAGACAAGTTTTTGGACATACAGAGTTTTCATCCAGCTGAATATAATTCAGCTTGTAGCTTACAATACTTTGTTATTTACTTACGTTTTGTGTTAATGCTTTATATTCCATTTTGTATTCAATCTCCTTTTAACTAGTACAATTAGTATTTTAACTAGGATGATCAGCTCAGTACAGTTTTAGTTGTGAACCATACTTGTGGGTGTCCAGGATTTTATTTTTAGTGGTTTCCATTTTATTTTTTTGCTAATACATACCACATTAAATATATGGTATATTTGGCATTGTTAAAATATCACAAAAATTAGCCTACAAAAGTTCATTTGTATGTGTATATATAGTTTGATTATATATTCTGTTTGCACATGGTAAATGCAATTAGATCATGATATCTATAGCTAGGAAATTGCTTGCTTTATGGTAGCAATTAACTTTTAGTTCATTTAAATAAGATCAAAAACTGAGTTATCTTGTTTGAGTTCAGAGTGTCTGCACAGAGAAACTGCCAGTTATTATTTTTAGAAATTCTGGAAAATGTTGTGATGCATATGATGAGCAAGCATCTTCCAGGATGAAGTCACTCCTATTAAAATTTTTAGTGTTGTTACACATTATGGGCAGATGTTAAAGGGCAATACAGGCTGTTATCTACTGTGAGTAGGTTTTCTATTGTGGATTCTACAGATCAGCAGATATGTTTTCAACCTTTTATTTTTTGCTATGTAGATGTTCCATTCATAACATTTGCCTTCTATTCTGAGCTATCAGAAATAACTAACAGCATCTTTGATGTGAAGACCCTGTGTTTTTTTTTTTTTTAATTTATTTATTTTTATTTATTTCCTCCACTGTTTTATTCTTATGGAAGAAGCTAGAAATATGAAATGCTATTTTAGTAATAAAAACCATCTTATCATATTTCCAATACCAAATGCAGAATATTCCTTCTCATACAAGAACATCTCCAGTTGTTATTTTCATTATCTAGGATCCTATCACTAATATAAAAGTGGTTAAAAATGTGTTCCTTATCTGCTCCCTTTTGCTTATATTATCGTGTGGAGGATACCATAAAACCGGTTTAAACACTTGAGTATATCTACTAGGATTATCCTGTTACCACCCTCTGTCTTCATGGTTACATTAACAGCAACCTAATACTTTACCTAGAGATTATTCTCTCTACTACTGAGATGATATCCATTATAATCACGCAATTTGCCTCTTTCCATAATATCTGTTTACTCCATTTGGCACATGCTCTTTCTCCTTCAGATGACCACAAAAATGATTTACAAATAAAGGGAACAGATATTGGTATAAAAAGACTTAAAAAGAAAAAATAAATAACAGATTGTTAGGAAAGAGAGAGAAGTCGTACAGAATTTCATCAAAGGAGAAGAGAAAAAGGATAAAATTTGTGATATTAGGCATCAAAAAATATTTTTTTCTGAGTTAACAAAACTACATGGGAATGAGAAAGAGAGGGGAAAGGAATGGGAAAGAGAGAATCGGGAAGGGAAAGGAAAGGAATGGGAAGGGAAAGGAAAGGAAAGGAAAGGGAAGGGAAGGGAAGGGAAGGGAAGGGAAGGGAAGGGAAGGGAAGGGAAGGGAAGGGAAGGGACATGACATAAAAGCACATATAATCAGAAAGCAAAGTAACCTCATCATTACAAGAAGCAAGTGCACACACAAAAGTAGATTTTGCTTCATGAAGTTGCAGGTAAACTTAGAAACAAGAAATCATAAAGATTTAGATTTTAGTATGTAAATGCAAAATATGATGTTTGTTTGATCTCTTTGCACATAGGAAAGAAAACAACGAACAAACAAACAAACAGAAAATGGCAGTAGTAGGATATGAGCTACTTGTGTCAGCTATGTAATGACACAGGTGTGGCTTAGAAGCCCATGGGAGAAATGTCTGATTTCTCAGACATTAAAATGTGCAATTAAAAATTCAGATCTTATATATAACTAGGTGACACTAAACAAATGAGTTGTAGTCACAGTTGCAGCTGCCTCTAACGTGTTAGGGGGGATGCAATATATTGGCACATTTACTGAGCATGGTCATTGGAGAAGTGATCTTTCCAAATAAAAAATAAAACATGTTGGTCCTTACCTTCTTCCTCCACATTTGAGATCTGTCTTTATATTAAGTGCCCGCTGCAAAATTCCACAGTTACCCCACAATTATGTTCTGATCTTACTTCCCATATTTGTGCCATCCACACAGGGAATAGTAATGGTCAGAATCTCACACTCACTGTAACAGCTGTGCAGACCTACCACTTCTTTTAGCATCTGCAAAAGGCAGGGCATAGGGGACAGAATGGATTGCGTATGCTAGCTAACACTTCTGTTGCCAGCCTCACCCTAAGAGCAGAGCAGCTGCCTCAGTGCTGAGCTCTTTGAATCATGATGCCACTCTAAATTCCTGCATTGGCAGGATGGCTGTTCGTCATCCCCAGTACTGAGCTGCAGTTGTAGGCAATAACTTAGCTCTAAACAAGTAACCTTTACATTCCTATTCTTCTGCAAACAATCAACAGAAATCGAAACATGTGCATAACAGAATATACTAAGAACAGAGCTCTAAATTTAGAAGTCATGCATTTGGGATTTCAAAGCAGCTTCAAGTGCTGTTAGTACTTTTGGCAGCCCAGATTTATGTTAATTATATGAGGGTTGCTGGAGATGTCTCTTAGTGTCTGGACATTTTTGCATGTACTCTGTCTGTCTTGGTTTCCTGCATGCCACAGTCTTCAGTTGAACGTCAAATTTTAGCTGCACTGCTGAAATCATAATTCCACATGAATTCTAAAGGGCCAGAGAGAATTATGCTTCATAGCTTAGTTTTCTGCAGCAATATGGACTCAATATTACAAGCCATGTAACATGTGACTACTGCTGAAGGAAGCAGGCACAGCTGGCAGCTGCGTGGATGAGCAAGCACATTGAATGAGGACATTTTTCAAGCACTGGTTGGGGAGAGAGAAAAATATGCAAATAATTTCTTTGGCAGTGTTTATTTATTTATTTTGGAGCTCACCCCATTGTTTATCATTATGATAGTTTCTGACAGATCATGTGTTGTGGTTACTTTGTATTTCAAAACTGGATGTTCTGATATAAGGGATGCTGCCCACCCCACTTATTAATAGCAAGGGGTTGTAAAGTTCCGTAAGTGCACAGTTTATCATATCATATGTTACGTCTTGTCTAGGAGGAAGGTTTCCGTCCCTGAAAAGGCAGACAATAATAGACAATAATATACCATAATTTGTGACAGTCAGAATGTCTTTGCCAGGAAATGTGATGACCAAGCTGGGCAGATTATTTGGGCTGTGTTATCCAAAAGCCACCTGATTATTCAATGTATGTATTGAATGAGAGTTTGTGAATGCCAGTCCAGTGCTGTTATTTCACTTGTATATTAAATGTGGCAAAGGAAAAGTCCATTCCATTTCTCCACGTACCTTCTTCTTGTCCCAAGTGTTTTACCTCTTTCAGTCATGTTTTGGATCAAGGACAACTGACTGCACAGTGGTAATAAAACATCTGCTTTGATTAAAATATGAGCCTTGTAAAGCTCAAGCTTGTCATAAGACTTTGCATATATTTATGGAAACTTCTGCTTCTAGGAGAACGGAATAAGAGAAGGTCATATTCTTTGGACCATAGTCTTTCTACCAGTAGCATTTTCTTAAGACCTGTAGTGACAATGGAATCAACCCTTGGCTACGCAGCAACATGAGCTTCAAGGCAGGGTGCAGGGTAGCAAAGAGGCACTGCAGTATTCTGAGTCTAAACAGCAAGGACATTAATATGCAGTTTGTAGAGCTTAGTTAATGGGAAACACAATAGCAAGAAGGAAAACCCTTCATTAACTAAATCTGGCTCAGGGATTCTCAATGTTTTATAGAGGAAACTTAATTTTGTTTCCCATAGAGAGAATGGCAGGATCAGAACAAGGGTGGGAAGGAAAGAAGGAAAGGGCAGAATTAAATAAAGAACTGGGGGAAGAGGCTGAGAAATTTGGATATTTTCTTTATTTGTTCCTGCCCAAATTTGATTTTTTTTGTGCACAAACTCTTTCTATGCATGAGGATGTCCTACTTCCACAATGTGCACCAGTCTTTGGCACCACAGACTCCCAGAGAAAAGGGAAAGAAGGCTGCAGGCTCAGAACTGTTAACTACCTTTAGGAACAGCCTACTTTGCCATGCTTGCAACTGACCATGTTATGCTGGATGGAATTCATATCATGCAATATCTATACTAGGTACTGATTTCTACTGATGGCATACCTTCTGCAAATTTAACTTGGCAAAGCTATCTGTCTTAAAATCTTCTGGCTGCGAAAACTGCTGTCTGTGACTGTCTGTGGCAACTGAATGAAGTATTCTTTTGACTCTTAAAGTACTACCTGGGGTACTGGAAGCAGATCTGAAAAACAGTACTGGTAACCTCAGCAGATGCCTAAAGCGTAGGACGCATAAGTTGATGTTGCCCTTCCACCAGTTCAAGTGCATAGTTGGAAAGGGGCATATTTTCCAGCAGGGGAACTCCGCTCTGCTCAGACCTTCAGGCCCCATTTCTCCAAGTCAGCTAAAAGAAATCACTTCCGAGGAATAATACATTGACATATTTTTTTAACCTGGAACAGATCTAGATCTGCTAGTAAGCATGTTATGAGACTTGTGTGTAAGTGGTTCTCTGGATGTTGTTTGCACAAGTAAAGCTGTGGTTTATTTTTTCAGTTGCCAGCCATTACATCTTGGAGTACAACTTGTGATAATGAATTTAAACAGGTGACTGAGGGCCCTAAACCCATACTGTTCCATTCATGTAGCCCCTTGCAGTGGGTTCTCTTGCCATCATGGTACCAAATTTGGGCTGCACTCCATCCTTTGTTTTGCTCCCCTTCTGAAAAGGTCTCCATTCACTCCACGCTTGCTTGTACAAAACCTTATTGTTCTATGATTCCAAAATATGGTCTGGAGGCTTGTGATAATGCCAGGTACATTTATTTATATGCAAAACTCTTTTCAAAAAAGAGGATTACGGGCAGATCCCTTGCTTCCACTGTAAGTGGAATCCAGCTGCCATCCAATCATCAACACCACATATCCAATTTTACAACAACAATAACAATAACAACAACAACAACAACAAAAAGTCTGGGAATTAACAGTTAAATCTGTTAGCTTGCTGCACATAATTCTTTATAACTCAGTTCCCCTACACCTGTCTCAGGTTGGTTCCTCCCATCTTCAGGCTGTGAAAATATGTACAAAGGTCAAAATAACAAATTGCTAAGAGAGTGTTGGAAATAGATCATTTAAATAGGAAATGCGATTTTATAATCTATTTTTGCCCTACTCCCTGTAAGGGCAGAAGGGTTTTGAGTTGTAAAAAGCAGGAGTTAGTAGAATATCATCAGGTGGAATGTCTCCAAACAGGAGACAAACGTGGTGAAAATAAAGCAATTGCATAGGAATTGATACACAGAAATTATATGAGAATTGTATTGCAATGAAATAAGTTGGGCAGCATTGCCACAGTGTGTTCATTATGTTGAATCTCTCAGCCTTCTCAGGTAGAGAACAGGATACTCATTTAACTAACTTCTCTATGGCTGTGGTCAGACCTCACCCAGTTCATGTAAAAAACGCTAGAAAAAAAACGACTCATGACCACTGTCTACTACAGGGGAAGGCTAAGTTATTCCCTGCCCAAGTCTTTTTCCTGAACTAACAGGAGAGCAGAGCCTGGGGGGTTCTTTAGTTGGTCCTTTGTTTCTTTTCTGCCTGAAAAAAATATCAGTTTTTCTTGGCCGGCTTCCAATGGATGACATCTTGGAGTATACTGACACTGCAGTGGAGGACAAAACCAAGAGGCTGGATGGGCCACTTGAAATATGCGGGGAAGTGAAGAGATTCCACACTACTATTTTGGGCATGGAGGACTTGATGACAGAAAAAGACTGGTGAACCACGTCTCTCAAATTAGAGGCTTCCAGACTTGGTATTCCAAGGGAAATGACTGGTATAACTTCTGGAAGAAATTCACAGAAAAAAAAAAAAATATATTGCCAAGCTTTACAGCAACTGTCTCTTGCACCTTTACTCCACTTGGTTTTTCCAGCCACGTTCTCTCATACCTTTACTCCACTTGCTTTTTCCACTTGTTTGCTATGTCCACTATTCTTTATTATAATAGTGATTGTCACTTCTTTTTATGCAGCAACTACAACAAAGGTTACTAACTTCATAAAGCTTAATGAAGCCCAGTTAGTGCCTCAGCCTGTTTAAATAACATACTGAACTTTCTCTGTCCCCCAAACATCGGTTATAATTTGTTAGCTGTGTTCCTGTTTAGCTTTAGTCAACATGAAGAAGGGATATTTCAAACACCTCCTTGGAAAAAAAAAAAAACTGAATAAATTTATCCCTAGAAGTAACTTTTATGTATTTATTATGTGCTCAGATGCTTTAAAAGAAAGAACATCATAAAAGAAAAGCCTTTAAATTATATATTAATATATTAATCATTTTATCATGCAATAATTCTAATGCTCACAGCAAAATTACTCAGTAAACATTATTGCAATGCTAATACACAATAGTAAGCTTCCAAATGACCTCTGGCTAATTTATGAGAATGGAAGAGCTTAGTATGAGTAGTATTCTAGGTTCTTAAGGTCTTTTATTAGTAAAATCTAATGTTACATACTGCAGAAGCTTTAATTTTAATCTAGTGTCTGTGGATGAAGAGCAAGCCAAAGAAAATCTCTGCCATACTCTTGTTGAATAAACTCTACTATTTGTCTTCTCATAAAGTTGTAGGGGTTTTTAAAATTTGTATAAATATGTTAAAAATAAAAGAGAAAAGCAAAGGAAAAAGAGACAAAGAAAAGGTGTACAGAAAAAAATATTTAAGTTTCAGCTGTTATTCAGAACCTTAAGAGTTAAAAAATATTACAGTAACTCAATTTTTGAAGACATTTTGGAGATCTAAAATTTATTCGGATATGCTTTAATCAAGTACTGTCAGTCAGCTTTTGTGTTCTAACGTCCAGCCCCAGACAAAAAAAAATATATTTTTTTCATATGATGTATATTAGCACCACCACTGGGGTTGCAAGTATAGTCTGTTTTCCTTACACCTCTTCTTAACAATATTTGACTTCAGAATTGATGTTGAAATCAGAGGAATTCTCTAGTTTTAAGCACTGAGAGATTTACCTTCAAAGCCCAACATTTAGGTGTTGCAAGTCTCCAGAATTCCCACTTTGCTGTTGTCCTGACAGATCTTTCAGAAAAACAAAAGCAAAACCAAAGAAAACCTCAAGCCTGTTAATTTCTGTTTAGCCCTTTCAAAGAATCATAGAACCACTGAGGTTGGAAAAGACCCACAGGATCACCCAGTCCAACCATTCACCCATCACCAATGGTTCTCACTAAACTATGACCCTCAACACAACGTCCAAGTGTTCCTCGGACACCTCCAGGGTTGGTTTCTCCACCACCTCTCTGGGCAGCCCATTCCAGTGCCTGACCACTCTTTCACAGATGTAGTATTTCCTAACATCAGCCTAACTATGAACAAAAACCGAATGCTGAAAGTATGTGGCAGACTCAGTGTCACAAAACATTGCCATATGTGTCATATGCTTTAAGTATGCATTCATTTTCTTGTTGAAATTTCCTGTTAATGGCTTCTATCCTGAAGGAAGTTTCTCACAAGGTTTAAGGAAACAAACTCAGATTTATGTGTGTTAGAGATCAGAGAGAATTACTTTTCAATTTACTTTTTGTTGACAAACATATATATGAAATGTGTAGGGTTGGAAAATGCCTTTTTCATATGGAAATAGTTCACCGAAGTGTAATGTAGAGATTTGTTCTAGATAAGCTTTTTTATTTTACCAAGCAAGCTAGGAGTGCTTAGAAATCTCATACATAACATGTATATTCTTTTTCTTTTTTAAATGTTTGTTACTTTCATCTTTCAGAGTTCTTCAGGCACACATCTGTAGTACAGTTTATGGCTGGAGAAAACTGGTAAAGGCTGAGATTCTTCTCAGCATGAACAGGTAACATTGTTCTCATAATGTCTCTGTTACTGAATATCTAAATGAGATGATAAATGACCTGAGTTCAGTTTGTTTATTGATTGATTTTACTGAGTTCAAATTTTCTTCAATTAAACTTCGTATTCTTTTCCATAATATATATCACTGCTCTAAATGTCAGCTTACTGAAAGTCATTTAAGTCAACCTGACCATTCTTTTAGGATCACATGAAAAAGACTGCAACACGGAAACAATCCACTTTGGCTACAAAAGCAGTGCAGAGGGTCACGTTCATATGATTATACGATGCTTCCTTTTTCCAAGCTGTTCCTTTGTTATCAAGGAAATTTTAGCTACTTGTTCCTCTACAGTTATATTTGAACGCAACCATTTACACTTTACATTTGATCATATATAAATGGGTTTTCACTCATGCTTGTGCTCATGATTTTACCAAGTATGTTATCACAGAATCATTGAGATTGGAAAAGACCACTAAGATCATCTAGTCCAACCTTCAACTCATCCTTACCATGCCCACTAACCATGTTCCTCAGTGCCACATCTACTTGTATCTTAAACACTTCCAGTGATGATGACTCCACAATCTCCCTGGTCAGCCCATTCCAATGCCTCACCACTCTGAGAAGAAATTTTTCCACCCTGAACCCTCCCTGGTGCAACTTAAACCTATTACTTTTTGTCTTATTGGCAAGATAGGACAAGGTGTTGCCTTTTCTTTGTAGAAGAATATAGCCATGATAGGCAAGATCGGTGATCCATCTAGCCAAATACTCCTTCTTTAACCACAATCTTTAGCTTCTTGGCAGGGGTAGTATGAAGGACAAAAGGTGTTTTCTTCCAGTAAAAATCCTGTCAGATGTGTTTGTACCTATGATTTCATCAGATGCTGAAAACAATTGATATACTACATCTGAGTTCTCTCCTGGCTTAGCACATAAACCTAAAACAACGTTAGTAGCCAAAAATGCATGCTTAAAGGAAAGTAGAGGAATCAAATATCAGTATTTTTCAGAAAAGCATTCTCCCAGTCACCAACAGTATATGACACAGGGATTTCCCAAGCCTAAATTCTACCCTGAGTGTTACTGATGAATTTTTCTTCCATGAAATTGTCTGGACTGTTTTTTTTTTTTTTAAACCTAAACACATTTTTAACATCCATGGTTTGCCATTTTACATTTTATTAACAGATCTTTCAATGCCATCCTTACTAATCTTAATACCTTAGAATCACAGTACCAAAATTGTCTACCTATTAATACCATTTCAGATGATTGATCACCATAGGGCCGTTTGAGACTTCTCAGCTAATTTCCCGGTATTATGAACACTGACCATTTACTCTTACTGTCTGTTAAAAAATTATTATCCATTTAGAGATCTTCGTGTTGCTTAGGTTCTTTAAAAGTGATTCAAAAGGCTCTTTTCTGAACTTCTATCAATTGTAACTATTTTCAGGTCACAAAGACAGAAATTAAGTAGGAAGGAACAAGAACTTATCAGTAATGCTTCTCAAGTAATGATTTTACCGAAAAGTGAGAAATATTGTCATTTAATTAATGATTATTATTTAGACTTCATATTATCTTTATTTTTTCATTAGAATATTAGTATATGTGGTATCTTGTCAACTATTCTGCCAAAACTCTTTTTTTCTTTTTTTCTTTTTTTCTTTTTTTCTTTTTTTCTTTTTTTTTCCTGTAGTAGATATTATCATGGTGTAGTATATAAAGCAAGTTTACTTATGTCCATGTTTAGTACAATCAATAATATTATTCTTAATTTTTTTTAATCACATGTCATGCTGAGTACTTGATTAATCTGTGATGAGTGTCAGATTAGAAAGTCTATAATTTTTGTAATCATGTTTATTTTTCTAAATTATAGTGACTACAATAGCTCCATTTTATTTGGGGGTAGTGTCCCACATTCCTAGAGTTACTGAAGAACAATCTTAGTAGTCTAGAGATTCTTTGTTTAGTTCTTTTCGTAACTTGCATATTTTCTAGAGTTACTGATTCAAAAAATGACTAGCTTTAGCAGATGCTGTGTAATATCCAGGTAATAAATTATCCAGCAGAAAGTGTTTCATTATCATAGAAATCCTTTCTCTTCCAAACAGAATTCTTACATCTTCTCATAATTATTCTTGGCAATTCTACAATTTCCAATTCTCAGAATTCCTTTTTTTCCTAGTATTCCAAATATTCTGTCTAATTGGAGATTGGGTTAGAGCACAACGGGATGGTGCTTTAATTTAAAGGTACAATGACTGCCATAAGGTTTTTCATTTATGTCTAGTGATAGAGAAAGGTAAGCTAACATTTCCATCTCTTAAAATGACTCATATAAACATGATTTTGGATAATTATGGGGAGAAAAAAAAAACATTAAGAGATCAACAATATGAAACTGTTGTATGTGTTAGAGGAATTCTGCTTCTGAAATTACTGAAAGTAACATAGCAAAGAAATATTTTGTCTGTTAGGAAATCCACACCAAAAACTAGAAATGGTTCTATGTCCAGGGCTCAAGATTGCAAACAGAAAAATATTCCCTGTGCCTTTGCCCTAGCATTCCTGGGAGTGATTCAGCCTAAACACAGACTTTAGGCAATGTATGGGACCCCCACAAGAGGATGGCAGATATAACATGGGAGCCACGGGAGATCTATGTGCCTCTGGAGCAGCAGCTGGTGATCAGGCAGGATGACAGAAGTCATCTAAAATGGTCTGTGTCTAGGCAATCTTGAGTTATTGCCCTTCTACCAGGCTGGGAAGATGACTTAAATTAATGATAACAGTGGTATTCACTAACAGTGTTTTTCTCATCTTTTAATTTTGTACTAGCATCTGAACTCAGAACAGCAGACAAAATCTAGAACTAGAAACACAGTGTAGTGTATAATTCTAAGTAAGCAGTGAAATCAAGCCTCAAGCATCTTGAACATGTGAAATGTTTGGATACTTTTCATCCTAAACACTATTTATAAAATAAATCATGAAAATGTTAAAACACATGCTGATCAGAGACTTGCAGAAAAGAACAGTAGAATCTCATTCTTCTACTGACTCATATTTAGGCTGCAATGTGGAGTAAATAATTTCATATGCTTGCAGATCCATTCACATACTTACACACTCAAACTAGTTGTGTTTTCTATTTTTATGTAAGACTTTTTGGTTCTTACAGATTAAAGAAATATGTCCACTGTTGTAGTAGGCGTCTTGCAGGGGCACAGGATGTATGGGACAGGCCTCTCCCTAAGCATAGAGAGACAGTGCTATCGTGCTGACCTTGATGCAGAGAAAACAGGAGAAGAAGAAAGATGGGAAAAGAATGTGGAAATGGCCAAATAAGGCACAATGTTATCTGGCGTCAACCAATCAGGGTGGGACATGACAGCACGGTTATGTAGGTAAAAATATATATAAGATGTATTTGGTAGTGAATAAACGCCATTTTGCTGCTCATCATATTGGTGTGCGTCTGCAGTCATTTGGCCCTGATCACGCTATTGGTCAGTGAGCGCAGAGGCCTAACACAGGTGGCTAACATCATTGTTGCAGAAAGCAACAGTCCACAGCATGTAGTGTTTTAGGAAAAGCTTTTGAGGAAAATAAAGCTTGAGTAAATTGAGAGGTAGCCAATACTAAATAAAGAATTTGCAGTCTGTCTGTTAAAAGATTGCTAGCTGCTGTTCCTCTTCAAAACTGACAAGGTAAGAAGGTAAGATGAACCGAGCAATGCTTTTATTAAGTGGGAAAATATTGTATGGGACATGTTTTATTAATTGGTTTCATTCTACTAAATGAAAGCCTGAATCATGTAATGGTGCCTGGAACATTAACATGCAGACATTTTAGCAGCTTATCCAAGTGATCCTCTTTCAGCCATGCCTTTCAGTGCAGTTGTGCAAACTGCATTGTAAGAACAAACAAACAAAAACCTACAAAAGCAAACAAAGATCATAACAACCCATCAAACAAACAAAACTCAGACAAATGAAGAAAAATAAAGAAATGAATCTGAGTCCTTTTTTTTTCACTTTGTTCAAGAACAGGAGGCTCTAGCAGATCCATCCACAGGTAAAGACACAGAAACTGTCATTTCTTCAGAATGATCTGGGGTGTTTCTAGTTCAGACAAAAATTCTGTGTGCATAAGTCTAAGTACAGCTTTACACTAAAGGAAGTATTTGTGTGTTGTATTCAAAGGTGTCGCATGAAACTTTTTGGCTGTAAGGTTTATTTTTTCTAAGTAAAAACTGAGATCACCAGAACAAGGGAGAGACAAGCAATTGTTTTCGAAGCTATAAGATACTTCATAAACTTTTAAATATTCAGCTGTTGTGATAAAGTAAGGTACTTTACACACTACATTAGTTAACTGAACATTCACTAGTTCCTGTCATAAACTTGTACCAGAAAGCCTTGAATGTGCAAAAACCAGAAGAAAATAGCAAAAAGAAGCCTTTCCTTCAACTTTTTTTTCCTCTGTATTAATGAAAATACATTGTGCCTTGTAAAAAACAAACAAACAAACAAACAAACCAAAAAAACCCTGCTCAGATTGAAGATAGGAGTAGGGTTAAGAAGGCTTGGATAAAGTTTGAAGAGTTCACTCAAAGTCTGAACTCTCATAACCTGTATTTGTGAAAAGCAAATTCCACCAGAGTAAAAAAAAAACAACCAAGCAAACAACAAAACAATCCCAGTCGTCTATTTAGTTCATCAGTCTCCTTCTGCATGTGGCAGAAATGTTCCAGAAGAAGGTACTAATATGTGGAAGAACTTCTTTACAGCAAGTGTAATGGAGAACAGAAACATATTGTCCAGAGAGGTTGTGGAGTCTCATTCCATGGAGATATTCAAGACCTGTCTGGATGTCTACCTGTGTGATCTATTGTAGAAAACCTGCAGGGGAGTTGGACTGGATGATTTCTTGAGGTCCCTTCCAACCCTGCACTTCTGTCATTCTGTGAAGGTATATAAAAAGCTGCAGTGTTTCAGTGAATTTCTTCATATCACCAGCTGATTTGAAACGGATAGATGACCTCAAGCAGATAGTCTTTACAAATTTGAATCACTTAAAAAAGATTAAATATGTATGTACAGTTCTTACAAAAGTATCAGTTCTATAAATTCAAAGGTTTTGACCTCAGTATCCTGTGATGATTACTTTTAAAGTAAACAGTGCAACATATTTAGACTATGCCTAACTAGTAAGTGAGTAAAAAAAGGAAACATTGCTAAAATAAAAATTCAGTGAAGTTTAATCCTCAAACATTCAAAAAATTAATTTATTTTTTCATACTATTTTTAAGATATTTGCATATTTTTTTTCTGTTCACTAAACTAATATAAGTCAGTCAGGATGACAATGTGTATGTGTCTTACATATTTAGAACTTTTTCCTTTTTTCACACCTTCTGAAGGATCCGTGACTATTAGCAAGCGCAAGATGCCATATGTCCTTAAGCACATGGCTTTGACCCCCAAAAAAGGAAAACAAAATTTTATGGGACACAGACTCTTAAATGAAACAGCCGATTCTCACAATATGTCCACCCACTTTTTTCACATCAGAAATATTTGGACAGTTCAGAAGATTTCAGATTAGTATCCAGACATAAAAATGGAGACTACAAGGTTTGAAATTTGGCCATCTTTACTCAGTACACTTCAGCCAGTAACTTTTTAATATTGACTTCATGTTTCACTTGAATAAATAAAAACATATGATATTCTTTTCACATCTTGTCATTTAAACCACCCATCAACTGGAAAAACAAATATAACTTTTAAACATATATAGGTAGAATTATCATAGGAATTAGAGTGATTTATTAGCATTTAACATTTACTTTAAATATTATGTATTCTATTCTGCAAAAGCAAGATTTTTCTACAATGTGATCCTCTAGCATAAAGACTGACCTTGATCCTGAAGGTGTGCCTCAAGCAATATCTCTGCTGCTTCAGGACTTTTATGCCTAATAGTTTTTAAGAAATCTCACTGAAATATCTCCCTTCTATTATATTTAATGCATGGAGAGAATATTAGGATACAGATACTACCTTGTCTCTCCGGGAAGCACTCAAAACTGCAGACTTCTAAAACGTGCTAGCATTCCTAGTTACCATAGTGTTTATCTCATTCGAATAACAAAGCTTGAAATCCTTTAATAATAACAACGAAAAAGAAAAAGAAAGAAAGGGGGGAAAAAGAACCTCTGATAAAAGGATTTGGAGTCTTCTATAACAGTACAATTCAAACCAAATTGTTTTAATTCAAGTATTTAGAATGCAGTAACACATTTCAAAACCATAATGTGTTTGTAGATAACCCATTTTCTTTCTGTATAGAAATCTCAAAAGAGAGGTGTGAGTTCGTTACTGAGTTTTGATCATTTATTTTGTATATGTAATGACTATAACCTAAAATACTCTGACTTTTTAATTTCAGTAAAATATCCTCTTTTCCACATTTAACACATGAAAAGATAGGCTTTAAACAAACAAACAAACAAACAAACAAAACAAAACAGGTACTGTAACTACAAATCCTCAAGAAGTGTTTGCAGTAAATGTATTTAGGTGCAATTAAGTGAAACTGGTCTGGATCTACAGCTAACTGGGTACATTTTTATTCCCCCTTGATGAAACATAAGCAGGGCAATGAGACATCTCCAGAGGAACAGCTCTGGGTGCAATCCTTCACAACAGGGGATAAATCAGTCCCTTTTCCACATCATCCCATGCAGGAACATTCATATGGGTCTCACATAGGAGAAATGTACAGGCAACAAATTTCCTGCCAGACTCTATGTTCTAAATGGTGATACCAAGAATCCTTCCTGCTGTCTCTCACTTTAAAGCCTCACAGGTCTGGATGGAGTAACCTTGGCCAGAGTATACTTAATGAACACAGAAGTCAGAACGAAGAACTTGTTTCAGTGTGATATCTGGAGGCAAATTTTTTGTAGCCAAGCACAAAAGTCAGGGTGTCAGTCTCCCAGGATTTTCCACGTAGCTAGGAACAGGTAACAACCAGAGCAGTGCAGTGCAGTGCAGTGCAAAGAGCAGAGCAGAGCAGAGCAGAGCAGAGCAGAGAAGAGAAGAGAAGAGAAGAGAAGAGAAGAGAAGAGAAGAGAAGAGAAGAGAAGAGAAGAGAAGAGAAGAGAAGAGAAGAGAAGAGAAGAGAAGAGAAGAGAAGAGAAGAGAAAATTGTCTGTCAACTCGCAAAAGGCAGCAAAAATAAAAGAGCAAGATGGTGTATCTGGTCATCCTGTCCTACAGAAACTTAATGTAAAGTTAACCTGGATACTAAAGACACCTTGGAGATTGAATAACAGACATAAATCCTTAAGAACTGTGATAATGGGTGAGGGGAGTTTCTTGCTACCTCCCCTGCATTCTGCACAAAGTCTGACTACATGGACTTAACAACAGACAAAAAACAATGTGAAGTTAAAGGGGAGAGTGGAAAGGGAGAAGTATTTCCCTGAAGCCCAAAGCTATAAAGCGCAGAAGTTTTGTTGCTGTAACCAACCACTACAGAACTCCTTTGCATAGCGGCTCTACATGATGCAGAGACATAACAGCCTTGCTCTCAGTGTGTTCCTCCCATCTTCCTCTTTGCACCCTTTTGGAAAGAGACAGAAATTGTGCAATAAAATTCAAGGACACACAGAATTAGAGACTCTGTGCAATTTGCCCCATGGCATCCTTTTGGCCTCTGGATCTTTTTCCTATGAGATTTAGTATTTGGCATAAAAAGATTTAAAGTTTGAAGGGCTTACTTGAACTTGTTTAACAGACATTTTTAAAGCTTCAGGCAGTAAATACAGACTCATTTAGATTGTTTATATGCCTGAAGTTTGAGAAAGAACTGTATCAACTGAAAAAAATTACATTACAAACATTATTAAAATATGCATTTACATAAAGAGCAAGTTTGTTCCTGTCTGGGTGCTCTGTTTCCTGCAGATGGAAAAGACCACATTAAAATAAACAAATGAACATTTTAGTTGAATGATCACCCTCAGAAACATAGAAGAATAACTTCACAGCTAGGCTACCCCCTGCAAGTTTGCTGATAGCATTGCTTCTGGCTGCTTACTCCTGTTTTCTCACGCACACTGCCTGTAAGAGAAGAAATTGTAGGCTCCAGACATGACTGCAGTAGGCTCTTTTACTTCATTTTTTACCAGTGATTGCAATGGGATGAACTGCAGTCTTGCATGAATAACTGCACTGCTACTCAAAGTGTAATATTTCAGGGGACAAAAAGGAAACTCATACAATTCAGCTTCTAAATGTGAACTGATGCATCATTATTGCACTTTCTGCAGAAAAATAACTGACTGAGGATTTGTTACTTGCACTTTCCCACCTATTCCTCTGTGAAGTAATCATAGAGATCCGTAACGGTGAATTATGATGAGTACAAGAATTTAAGTGCTGGTGGGACATTCTCTGTGAAGCTGAGTTTATTTAGGAGTCTCCTTAATTTAGGACTCTCCTCTTTTACAAGCCACCAGAGCCTATGTCTCTTTACCATCTTGACATGTTACAGGACTGCACTAAGTACAGGTTCAGCTGGAGCATTTGTATGTACAACAGAGATAATTACATAGGTCCTATTCCTGCAATTAAAAGCCTATCTGGCTGGTTTACACAGGAATAGCAATGTCAATTCATAATGACAGGTCAATAATTATTTTTGGACTGCAACACTTTGTACAGAATATGGTATCTTTAGTTAATCTGGAACACGATGAAGTCATCTCTGCAATCTAAAATTTGTCACTAGAATTCCATTCAGATGCTCATTTGGTAGGTAGCTTTATACATCCACTTGCTAATCTACCATTCTCAAAAAAGTGTTCAAATTCCCGGTGTTGACAAGATTTGCACAATCAGGATCTAGAAAAAATGATTGAAAATAATGTCATCACACAGCTCCTGCACAGCCTTTCACATGGAAACATTCCAATGTAGAAGGCTTTAAGTTTCCACAACTGAGAAGCAACTGAGACGTCATTAGTCAAAAAGTTTTCCGAACTGAACTCTACTATCACTGAATCATAGAATCACAGAATGGCCCAGATTGGAATGGGCCTGAAAGATCATCTAGTTCCATCTCGCTTACCATGGACCAAATACTAAATCAGGCACTAGATCAGTTTGTCCAGGGCCCCATCCAATCTGGCCTTGAACATCTCTAGGGATGGGACAGAAATGAGAATATCTATCATCCAGTCTTACGTTTAGCCAGAATGGGGATCAGCCTGCAGCACCAGAGTAATTTAAGATTGGGTCACTGTTGCAAACTACAGTAAAGGAACCCTGTGTGGGAATCTTTCACTAGAGCCATGAGGTGGCATTCCCAGGTGGACATCTTTGTACTTGCAGACCAAACTAAACTGAGAGCAGAACACTGGTAACTAGAATCCTGTTCTTAATCCAGCTGTCCCAATTAATGAATAAATGCTCTGACTGTGCATCACTTCTTCCTCCTTGAATTATCCCTCTGATATTGGTCACTAGAACAATCACCTTTAGTGATAAAGTATTGGAAGATCATTTCCTCAGCTGCTTCAAGTGAACTCAGACAGGTTAGTGCACACAATCATATCAGTTGCAGAACTAAAACATCTGATTTTCCTTGAGATGAATTAGGGAACATCCATATGGATTTATGGGTTGCTCCAGCATTTGACTGGCAAAGTTGATAACTTCCAGGTGGAAAAAAAATGTTAAGAAACCAGGGATGGCAATAGCTTCCATTCTTACAGATGGTACAGAAGACATAAAGAGTGAAATTAAAGAGCAGTGTGAGTAGTAAGTAAATGATGGACGTTGCATGCATCTCCATACTGTGTAATGAATGGGCAGTGGCAGAGAATCTCAATCTAATACCAACAGAATAGCTGTACTGTGAGTTGTGAGTAGTGACTCAAGTTTAAGGCTTAGTAGTAGGACAGAAACTATTTCAAAACTGAAAATGGAACCACAGATGATGGATACATGCTTTTTGAAACATCACGGTCTCTATCTTTCAGAACTAGTTAAAAACTGTAATAAAGATGTCAGAAAAAAAAAATAGCATCTTCAAGAGTACATTTTTTTTATGCACAGATAATATATTTTCAAATGCAGCATCTGCTTGTAGAGCAGTGCAGAAAGTGGTGAAATTGTAACACTACTAAAACTGAAAGGATTGGTTTGTACATTCACCTGAACCCCACAGATGTATTTACATATTTGTACTTTCAAAAACTGAATAAAATACACAGTGCAACATTTATCTATTGACCAGAATCCTATTTTAATTAAACTATAATAGTAAAAACAGAGAAACTCTACAAGTATAGGATTCTTTGATATTAAATGAGTGCATTAGATTTGCCACTTTTCTACTACAGCCTAAGTAGAATAGTGTTTGATCACTAATAAAATACAATAACTATTCTACTCATGAGATTAGCCTGAGAAATCATTTGCTCTTATGGGCCGAGTTATTCTGTTAATCTATACTCATGGGATTAAAAGTGATTATATCCTCTGGGAAATCATGTATCTTTCTAAATATATTTCTAGTTTTCTTCTGAAGTACTGGTAGGAAAACAAGAAGTGAATGGAGTATACGGAGTGATTTCCCATGGTCTTTGAAAAGCAATTCATCTAATTGTATTACATTTACATAACTCCTAGGCCTTTTGCTTAAAAACTGGGTTTCCTTTAATCCATCTGTCGTACATTATTCTGCTACAGGATAGAAATCACAACATGCTTCAGAGAGTTAATCATTAAAGACTACGAACTGCACTTTTATGCACAAAAGGGCATAGATACTGGCACAAATACATATTATATCATCTTATCACCCTATCTGCTACACATTTAGCTGCCTTTGATCTTATCTAATAATAGATATATTGCTGAAATAATCACCATTTAAATATATTAGGTTGTTTGACATAGGTACTACACACAAGGAAGATCAATAATGATTATACAATCACTAGATACAATGTAAACTGCATACCGCAAATGTCTTTACAGGGTTAGATAACATCACAGAAATCCAAATGAAAGTCAATAGCCATTAGTTTTTAGAAGCAGCACTTGAACTTTTGGGATTTTTTACAGTAACTGGTCCAACTCTAGGTGCAAGATTTTAAAACAAATGAAGATCAAAGAGAGAATGACAAGTAGATTTAACAAATATATCTCTGAAACTGGTCAATATTTGCTGCTCTTTGGAAAAACTAGTAAATATATATTCATCTTCTGTAGTAAGTGAAATCTATGACAGCAAGATTACCCAGAACCTTAAAGTGAAAGTATAATTTTCAGGTCTGGTTGTAATGGTACCACCACCTGATAGCTTTCTAAAATTTCAACTGGAGTGCCTTTACAAGGGGTAAGTTCACTAAATGAAATTCTTCAGCAAGATTTTATTCCACAATCTGAAGTAATGCAACAACAAAAAACAAAACCAAAAACAAACAACAAACACCCACAGAAAAGCATTAAAAATTCCAACAGCGATGAAAGCTACAACCACTATTAAACATATGTTCAAAACCAGAACACAGTTTATGATTAATTCTCCAGTTCAGTTCACATAGAACTGACACTTTAGTTAGACATTCTTGTTATTCTTTTTGAAACTATACTCCTGTCTACTTTCTGTGTGTATATATCAGGACTTACTACTGAAGACAAGAAATGATATTCTGAGTTGCAAAGTGCAAAAATTAATGTTTTTGTAGAGAAACTGTAGTGACCATTAGGACTTTCTTAGAAGATGAGAATTAAAACCTTTTCACTTTTTTTTTTTTTTTTGACGTAATAATAACAAAAGAACTTTCAGCAGGATTTACAGCATTGCAAAGTCCTGTTGCTTTTCTAAATAATAAGATAAGGAAAAGATTTCATAGATAAGGAGACTTTCAATATAGTTGGAGAACTGAAAAAAATATTTCATCTCAATTAAGCACTATTTTAAGGAACATTCAGAAGGTAATTCAATATTTATTTTATGACTATGTGCCTTCAAGTCAGACAATTTACAAATCTAACTTTATAAGTAAACACCAGAAGATGACAAAAAGTTTCTCAAAAATATAATCCACTCATTCCTATATTCTTACAAAATTAAGAGAGTTTGGAGGTATAGAGCCAACAGTAGTTTGTAACCCTTATCTTCTACCCACTCTAACATGGCTGTCAAATTTACTGTTTAAGCTTTTTTTTTGTAATCACACTATTATGCACTTCATCACCTTCCCCACCTCCATCATTCGATCTAATGGTTTTAAAGGGAAAGGAAATTACTTGTCTTCACTGCCAGCACTTGACACTTTTATGGGTCATTTGTAATGAAGCTATTCTTTGGTTTTAATGGAGACCTTGATTTGGACCAGTGTGAATAATTGTCAAAAGGTGATTAATTAAATAATCACCACCACCCTGTAAAATGGATCAACATATTACATTACACTGATCCAAAAGTTATTTTATTCCTGCATTAGACTTCAAATCCTATGCATTTAAACAAGCCTTAAACTGGGCCATATAATTTACTACACATTAATTATACATATAGTGTGGCTAAAGTAAGGAAAAGTGTTTTACACCTTTTTTAACTCTGTAAAATATGCTGCCAAGGTTCGCAACAATAACAGATCCTTTGGGGGAATTATACTTCTGACTGACAAGACTCTCTCTCACATACACACTTTCATTCTTCAAGCTAATAGAATTATACACATAAAACTTAACATTTAGAAAGATCTCTCTATTTTAGAAACACATAAGTTTAGGTGAGACATGTATTTTAAAATAAACTATCTCCACATTCAGTTACATTAGAACAAGAGACAAGGATATGGTTGATAGCCTATACAGAAGAGGGATAGACATGTGGTCTTATACCATTATTCTTTAGTTTAGACAGTCCTACACGGTATTATTGACTGCTAACTCTTCCAAATAATAAACTTAGAGTTGTAGCCTTTGTCACAGTTTATTACATTCAGTTCCTTTTAGCTGAAATATTATTAATGATAATATTAATCATTTGATCACTGTCTAAGTAAGTGAAATGACAGGATTTTAAGTCTCAGTTTTTGAGAATAAATAAGGTATAGCAGCATTTACGTTTTTGAACATTTCCAGAAAAAAAATAAGTTAAAAAGTATAGCTCCTTAAGGTATAACAAAGCACCAAGCAAAACACATATATAATTAATCATTGTGGGAAACTGGAATTTTTTTTTCAAGCCCATTTCTGCACTTGTTCCAGAGTCTACAAAATACTTCAATGGCTGACAACAGAGTCACATTTCAGACAAACATTAAATAGCACGAACATGTTAAATGATGATAGAAAAGGCAATGCTTCACAGAAATATGTAGGTGTCTGCTGTACACAAAGAGCTGTTTTGAACTGTGAACACTATTTAAAGGTTTAGTGTACACCTTGGATTCCTGCTGCCTACAGAAGTACAGAGACCTAAATCCACTGCATACTGGGACTAACTGATCAAAGCAGTAGTTAAATCTATCCATGGAAAATCTAAGTAGTCTTTGGAGGCAACTCTTTGAATGCAGATTAGTGATTTCATTGAAGTAGTCAATCAAGTGCTTTTTTTTTTCTGGTTGTTAAAATGTCACTGTGTGAACATAGCAGATAAAAAAATGATGAGCAAAAAATAATATTTCAACTTGAACAAACTTGCTATTTGTAGACTGGATCACATGAATCTGCTTCAGTCAAGATCATTTCAGAGGTAGCTACAGGAATGAATCCCACAAAGGGACTAAGTTTAATCATCCAATCCCAGACTGTATTGATTTTGGAACTACTTGCAATGACTATATAAATAAGCCATTTCTTTGCAACTGTATCTGGAGTCGGTCATGAACCCAAAACCTTCACAACCTGGTCCAAAGTGAATTATGCCCTGCAGAAATAAATTAATAAAACTAACACAGCTAGGCTTCTCTACCAACTTATTTTCACGTTCCAAGAGCTTAAAAATATAAAATCAATAATCATTTAGTCATAAGGGTAAATGAAGCGACATAACATCAAAGTATACCCTTTAGCCATTCAAGTCATTCTAGGTAATTTATCTCATCAAAAGGCACTGGTAATAATCCTTTCCACTCTGAGACAAGCCACCACACAGCTGCTGTATTATCCTAGAGTAAACAAGTTTGGAGAAAATATTAAAAATCAATATCTGTTTCCTTCTATCAGGCCAGATGGCATCCATCATAAATCTGCCTTTGTAAAGAGTTCTTTAGGTTTAGCAGCCTGAGTGTGAAAGACAACGGAATTAACAATATAGAACTCAGGACAGTTTAATAGGAATTGACAGCTGGATTTCCTTAAACTTACAATATTGAGGCAACTGAACAATTTGTTAAAATTAAACAGACATGGAAAACAATCCATTACATTAATGTGCTATCTAAAGAAAGCTTTGACTAATCTTAGACACTCTGAACAGTAACATTAACTTCATGGAATCCATAACAACACAAACATAAAAGGCTCCCAATTGTCATTTTTCACATTCCTGTGGTTCTCGTCACAAAACACAGCAATCACCTCTCCTTTGAGGGTCTGCCACATAGTCCAATTGCTGTCAGGCACTACTTACACAAAGTTTTTTTTTTTTTTGGGGGGGGGGGGGGGGGGGGGAAGAAAGCTGATTACAACATCCTGAACACAATAACACAATACCTAAAATTATCCATCAGATTTGGTAACAGCTGTTTGAATCACTGTTGTATTGAAAAACAAAAAAATCTGCAAGTTCATTTCTGCTCTTTACATACAGCTTTCATGTTGAATACTTGCAAGCTATTGATGGTGCCGCTAAGGAGGCAACAGCTCTCTTCATCCTGCAGTAAAAACCAGGTTCTCAAAGTGAAAAAGACTGCTTTAAGGACTGTCATACCTAATTCTTTGTGCCTTGGCAAAGAATCTTTTCCAAAGTATTGGGAAAAGGGCTTATCAAGTGTCCTTTTGTAAACCTGCAGAGAAGGGTGTGTCATGCTGGAGAGGGTTCTCATGTGCACTGTGTTCAGACGCACTAGCTCCCTCTTACTGACACGTGGACAACTCTGCTTGGTAAGCCTCTTTCATCCTCCCCTGCTGCTTTAGTTTAAATAATCTCCTGTTTCTTGGGTGAATCTAGAAAGTGGAGTTCACAACCCTAGACTTCAAATGTTAAAGAATCAAGAAAACCTACCCTGTCAGTGTTCAAGGTGACATCACTGCATGTGGCTATTCGATAGGTTTGAGAAACTGTCTTCAAATGAAACCACTTTTGCAAGCTTTCTGACAGTGTGGCTAATCACCATGCCATGGTACAGTCTGATGCCAACTTGATTTCAAGGTTTGAAACCATAGGAATCTAGGACTCTTCTGGTTCACCCATGACTGAGATATTTATGTACTAAAGGGGTTTCAATTAGTCACCGACTGTAGTATAACTTGTGGCATGATACTTCAAATTTCATCAGAATCGTATGCTTTTTAATCAGTCCATCATTCGTTCCCAGTCATCTGTATTTTCCCAAAGTAGATGCACATTCATTTCTCTGTGCTGGGGAATGACTCAGACATCACTACAGTATTCTTCCTTATGCCTGTATAGCACCAGAGTATAATTATCTGCAGTCTTGCCAAATCTGTGGCCAGGAGCAGATGAATTATTTGCTGAGCTTTTTGTAGTTCCATATTTGGCATTAGCTAATAAGATAATTTGCATACCTTTTGTTCAGTTACATGAAATGATAAACATCATCTGATAAGGCAACATATCTTCTCTCAAGAAAACCTGAGAAAAAAATATAGCCTATGCTGAGGAAAGGTCTTGTGAACAGAAAACTGTCAAGTTACTGTGACTAAAGGCAGGCTCTGTTTTGTAAAGAATGAGGAATGCTGCTGGGACAGACCCAGGCTTTCTCCTCTGTCTCTGACAGTACTCTCCACCTGCTACTTTTTCTCTAAGGAACAGAAGTAATGGACAGAATGATGATTTGCCTGGAGGAATAACTAGCCCTCCTAGAAGAGCTTTCCAAGTTCTTAAATTTAAAACAGAAGTGTGAACTCCTCCAAATTTAGGGGTCCTGTGTCACACAAAAACCATACTGTACAAATTGTAATTGCCCTGTCTGCTTACAAAATTTCCTGGCTGGCAGAACAAGCAACTGTTACCCATCCTTTAGTCTCAGTTTTTGTGTGTCATAGTTTAAGTTATTTTCAAGAGCCTATGGGAGGCTATCAAATCAACACGTATCATTCCAGAGATAGGAGATCTGGAGTTCTTCCAGCTTTTGAGATTCTTCTCCCACTCCCATGCTAGCTTCTCTCATTCTCCCAGAGATTCCCCTTTCCCTCTGCTCTCTGATCCTGTTATTGGGTTCACAGTACCAGTGACTTTGTAGTGAAATTTGCTAGCATAATATGTTTCAGTTAGTAGCTGAGCTGGAGGGCAAAGAGAGTCTTGTGACAAGATGATATTTTCCTATGAAATTGCACCTACAAAGAGAGAGGGGACAGAGAAGTGCAAAGCTATGGGAGGAGAGAAGAAGTGAGAGGAAAAAATAAATTAAAAAAAAAAAAAGTCACGGTCCTCTGAAAGACCCTATTTCTGAAAGAAATAGCAAACGAACTAGACATTTAGTGCAGATCTAGATAGACTTCTGGGAATAGGATCAGGATATCAGATGACTAGAAAGATATTTTCTCTCTTGTATCTAGGTGTATTGCGGAAGTATTTCTTATGCATTTCCAGTCTCTGCTTTTCAAATCAGTATCAATATACTCATTCACATGAAAGGGTACAGAAGGAAGGACTGACTGTGCCAGAAAAGTCATTAGATGTAAGTTATTTTCCCTTGCTGCAGATCTTCCAAGAGATAGGTTGGCTATGTTGAAGGTAATTATATAATACATGATTATTTATATAATAAAGATGCTGAGACAAACATGGTAGTTATTTTCCTCTTAAAACTATAATCATTATACCAAACCATATTTTGTCAGTGCTAAAGGCAGTGGAGTTATGCTTTTATTAAGCAGAATTCTATAATTAGCCTGCCTATTTTATTTTCTCCAAATAATGTTATTATTGATGTTATCATCCCTCTGAACTTAATGGTAGACAAATAAAGGTAATTATTTCCATAAGTATTGGCAGTATTAAGCATTTAATTAGGTAAAGTGGGAAGATTATACAAAGTTTCTTCTAAAATACAACAGATGAAATAATATTCTTTGCTATTTTTATCACACTTACATATTTTGACTTTGTTAATGGCAGCACTAACTCACATGCCCATGGCTGGCATACTCAGTTAAAAATGCTTCCAATGGTTCACTCTATTGGCTTTGGTTTAATATAACAACTCATATATGAAGAGATCACTTCAAATGTCTAGTTTTCAAAAAATGTTCTCCTTCCTTTTGACGGTAAATTCAAGTTGTGTAAGCAGAGGCTGAAACAGTTGCCACAAACTAAAGATATTTGGAGAAAATACTAGGAAATCCATCAAATAGAGATAACAGCTGCACCTGCAGTAGAAAACTGCTGAGATTTCCTTCATTTTGACTGATATGTCCAGGTACCTAGTTCACCTGAACTTCAGAAAGTGATGACAATCATCCAGGTTTCATGGAGAAGTGAATTACAGATTGAGAATATCCTGCAGTCTCTTACATATTTAGATACATATACACATGTAGAGATATGATACATAATTTAAAGAGTGCTTTTCATAATCCTTTACAAATGGTTGCTATGGGTATGTGATCAACTGCTCAAAACCACTCTGAATTGAAAATCACTTCTACTTACCTAAAAGCTGAAGACAAATTAACAAGATTGTCTGGCCCAAGGATGAAAGAGCTGGTGCAAAATTCAAATTCAACTGGTGCAAAATGCAAAATTCACACACATTTTTTTTTATCCTTGAGAACATCTACCTCTGTTGTAACTTTGTCATTTAAAAGGATGTTTAAAAACACCACCAGAGTCTCACCATGGGATACTCAGACTAGATATCAGCTAAATCCTTTTGCCACATCTAATCTTAATTACATCCAAGCTTATTCAAACTCAAAGTTATTTCCATAGATAGAAAGACTCAAACTAAAACTCAGACCACGCTAAAACTCCTAAGGAAAGCATTTTCTATGAGATATTTCTTACAAAGAAACCCACTAAAAAGAATCAATTTATGGAAAATATTCTCTACCATCACAAAGATTTATTTATACAATTTCACTCTATCAGGCATGAAATTCACTTGCATGCTGCAGATCATAATTTTATAGGCACTTATATTTTACACTTATGTATAATATAAAAATATTACATATTATTCAGTAGGCAAAACTGACAAAAAACTACAGTCAACAGGATGTTGTATTTTCAGTCTAAGTCTTGACTGTCTGCCACAACAGTGTTCAAATAATGCACTTGTTGCATTCAAAAAAGTATAGTGTGGAGCATTTAGGATTTAGGTAGTAAACTGCACAGTCTTTATCACAGCAGTTATGAAGGAGATCAGAATTTACAATTTCCAGAATAATTACATTTACATAAATGATAAGCAGTTTTGCTTCTGTGAAAACAACAACGAACAACTGATGTAGTGGAAATGCTAAGTCATGGGCAAAGACAGTGATTGAGCACTTGGTAGGAAGGCAGAGGCAACCCAGGGGAGCCCAAATGTATGCAATGACCAGAAAGGGTGGAGCCAGGATCCATCCCTTCCAAGATCTCATTTAAAGGTTGGCAGTAGAGGTACAGTTGTTTCTTTGGAGATTCCTGTATGCATGAGGACTTCTGAAGGTAAGCACTTTCTTTCCTCATCACTGTTGCATTTGAGTGAATCCTCAATTGTGGTCTACGATCTTGTTGCTCTGCTGCCACTGTTACTCATTGCATTACATCTAACAATCCCAAATTCCAGCCTTTACCTGAGCATTATTACCTTCAGTGAAGTTTTATTGCCTGTAATTTGTTTACTGGAATTTCACTTTGTTGAAAAGTTTATCATTTTCCTCATTAGCATAAAGCATTACTGAAATACAACTCTAGGTTGGGTTCAAATAAGTTGCCTGTGGTCGGTTGCTACCTATTAGAAATAACATTCTCAATAATAAATATCTTCCTTCTCCTTCATCTTTTGGGCATCAATATTTCCAAACTTTAAGAATGACCCGAGATTTCCATATCTAAATGATACGGGTCTTAACTTCCTGCTTCCTGTTTGTGACACAACCTTCTTAGTTTCCAATGCAGTTCCATGATGAAGAAGAATATTGCTTGCTGGTAACTACCAGTGTTGATCAGTCAATGAAAAAATCAAAAGCCTCTCCCGAACTAGGTTGAAAATCAAGCATTAAGTTACTTCTTCTTGCAAAGAAATTCAAAGTACCCAATCCTAGATAATTCCAGGCAATTTTAACACCAGTTCCTTTGATATAGGCACTTCCTACAACTCCTATGATTCTGGATTTCTTAATTTACTCACCTTAGAGCACACTAATGTCACGGTTAATAATTTAAAAGAAAAGTTTAAATTCAATTAATATACACACAGAAAAGCATGTATATTGCACAATCCTAATTGTAAAGTGGAAAATAAAAAATTCATACGGACTTGTTGAAGAAACTGAACCTTGTTATTTTTAGAACTTTTTTAATGAACAGATTCTTTTTTGATAAGGATCATGAAAAACTGAGCATTCCTAATTTCCACTCATGGTGATTCTTTCATATTAGACATTTATTTACACAAATTATTGGTATTAAATTGAATTATATTCCTGAAACTCCTCTGCTTGTTGAATACTTTTAATCTTTAATAGAAGTAGAGCAGCTTTCTGTTTACACAATGTACCTATATTATGAAATCAGGATTGTAAAGCAATATTGTTTTCAGATGGCAGAAGAAATTAAATGACAATTATTCAATATGTATACATATATTATAATATAACCATATAATACATGCACAAATTGATATTATTTAATCAAACAAACTGTTAAAACTTTTTAAATATTCACACTTGTCAGATAAACTGTATCTGCTCAAGAATATGTGAAATTCCATCTTGCCATAGACGTTTACAAAAGTAATATTACTTATTACAGTTGTGATCATTATCTGCAGTCCACTGCCTTACATAGTGATAACTTCTTCCTTTTCTATCTACTGCAAGACCAGTTGTGGTAGGAGTGGTCCTACCAGATCTTTCAATCTGGATCTTTGTATCTGGAGATCACCTGTTGCCCAACAACACACCAAAGTTTTGGAGAAGCTAAATTCTTCACCATAGTAAAGCTAGAGATGCCCTGGCTGAAAGAGCTTGATTGCTTCAAATAACCCTTGAAGTTTTCTCAGCATTTTCTTATTGTCATGATGATAACGACATTTTCCAGGCTGACTGTTGGTCTGACAAATACAGTTGTATTCTAGATACAGTATTTAGGATGTGATTGAAATTTAGGTACTTGAAGAATTAAGCTGATCTCTCCTATATTTAAAAGCCATTCTTATGTTGCTGAGAAGAGGAATTTGATTTGACAGTCCTAGTGCAGAGAGTAGCAGAATCAGATTTCTTTCAGGAGCCTACAAATGAAGAAAAATGTAATTTTCTTCTGATAGTCTATTCTTTCCAGGCTTTGACAAACTTCTTTTACTGCATGCTTTAAACCACTGCTACAGTGACTATTACTTGTCTTTTCCCACATTTTAAATCTCTAACTCATTTTTTTTTTTCATTTGCAGTATCTGAAGTAGGTGCCAGGATAATTAGAGAAAACTAATTTCTGGTTGAAGTTGATCTACCTTGATTTGAGGTGCATCTAGCAACATGACTTTTTTACAATAAATGCAACACCTGTATTATGTGATAACTATTTCCTTATATTGTATATAATTTGTTAGTTAATATTTTGGAAACAGACACTTGAGCTTCACAGTGCTCAAAAATATGATGACATCGTAATAGATATTATTTCAGTGCTATGCCACAGGCTTTACTGAGAGATGTAACACTTCCAAAGCGCTGCTCCAAAAATAAATAAATAAATAAATTGTAAGTTTCTCAAATTCAGGAATTTTGTAAGTCTATAGAAGATAGGACTAAGAAGCAAATGCCTCTCCCCCAGAGAAAGAGATAGCTGAAGCTGAATTTTGCACTATTGGGACTGAACATACCAGATAGTTTCTGATATACTGAACAGAATGAATACAAAAAGGATCTCTTATCTGAGTTTGTGTAGGTGTCAGTTACAGGTGGATATCTTCCCTTCTCTCCCATGTGTTTGGATGACTTTATGAAACTCATGTTACGATGATTTAACCTGCTCATGAAACAATGTTTGTATGCTTAGATACTTAACCGAGCATTTTTACCAAGTAATATAAGCAATGTCTTTTCAGAATTCATCATTCAGTCTTAGTTTGGTAGTAGCAAGCTGTCAGAAAGCTGGTTAAAAGCTTCTGAAGAATGAAATAAATCTAACAAATAGCTAATAATTTTCCTTAACCTTTGCTCAGCTGCCACAGTCAAAGAAAATTTACAGTATAAGAAATCTTTGCAGAGGCTACTATTTTTTTCAGTTCTCTATGAATTCTGTTGTGTAACTTTTTGGTTTAACCTAATTTATTTGCAGTGTAGAGTAACTTTTTCTACCCCATTGCCATGGTTTTATGACTTTTGGTTATCGATATTCCACATCATAATATCATGTTGTGCACTGCGAGTTAAAGAGTTAATGCTCCAGTTCTGTGGGTAGTTCCAGGTACCTGGATCTCAGAAGGGAAGGAGAACTACATGCTACATACCCCAAAGGACTTTGTGTTTAGACAGGAGATAAAACTCCTGGCAAAGTCATGAGACTCCTCTCTTTTCTGCTCTGTCTGGCCACGTGTCTCACCTCAGCATTAGAGTAAGGCCTTCGGTTTTCGGACACTCTCATTTTATTTGACTTATTAGCTTCAATTCTAATTATTTTGTATTACTATAGTGTTATCTCTCATTCTGATATCTTTAGTAAATTAGTTTGTTTCTCCTCAGATTGTTGGTGCTGTTTTGTTTTTTAAGCCCATCTCTCTACCCTTTTCCCCTTTTCCCCTTTTTTGCCTTTCCCAGGGCATGGGTCCATGGGTCCCCCTGTACCGCTAGTCATGGGTCTGGGCCAAACCAGCTTGTAAACTGCTGACACCTGTCAATCACTTGTTCTCACTTGTTAGTATATTACTGCAGATAGTTAAAAACCAAACAGGACAAATGTTTTGGATAACAGTTTAGGTATGCAATATTAAATATCTTCAGAACTCTAAAATAAGCTAATAATCATCAGAATTATATTTGCCCATTCTTAGAATTTTCTGTTTTGTTGCTTTAGTTTCTGCATTGCCTCTTATTCGCTACATAAGAACAGAAGGTCTGAGATAACTGGATATTTCTGAAAGCAGGTAGGAGATACTTAAGTGTGTTGATATCTAAACAATGACTACAATCACTTTACAAATTAACAGCGCTAATCTAGGAGCAATGGTAAGTCAATCAACACACTCCTGGTATTCTTAAACATTTCTTAGGTTTTGATTTCATATTCAGTTGCTTGTGTCTTAATATTGCTTTAATATTCTGTAGGATATTAGCTTTTTAAAATTCAGAATTTACATTTTACCTATTGTAGCTGATAGTTTAAAAATCAACTAAATGGTATCGAGATTTGATTAAATTAAATATTTACAGCTGAAGAACTAAACTGATAATTTCCAAATGTTGTTGGAATGTGGTTTTAGCAATTATATTTACTATATAACTATATGGTAAATAGTTATATAGTAAATATAATTTATATTATTATATATATATATTTATATATATAAAAAACTATATTTAGTTTACTTTTATCATGCGAAGATGAATGGAAAAAAGAGAACTGAAGAGGTGCTGGAAAAGAAGACTGTTATTGAAGTTAGGTTCTTTACTACCCTTGTAACCGACTGACATGGATGAAAATGGGTAATGCACAGTGAAAACTACCACGATCAATCAGACCTTGTTATAATGCATTCAGAGTTGGAGGTGTGTCGATGTTCATATCAAAGTGAATCAAAAGCTTTCACTAAATATGGTAGTTATGGTTTTATATTGACCATACTGTTAGTAGGCAAACTTAAACTAAGAAGAATGTGGAGTCTTATTAGCAAGTCAAGCTAGACATTCAGCAAATTTTAGTACTTTTAGTGAGCTTTAGCTTTTCCTAAAATTACCTTGATTTTTATGTAAAACTTCTCTTTATCTGCATAGAAATTTCAGTTTGCAGAGGAGACATTACAGTTCTCTACAATCACCTGAATAGACGCTGTGGCAAGGTGGGGGTCAGCCTTGTCTCCTGCATAACTAGTGATAGGACTACAAGGACTGGACTTGAGTTGTGTCAGAGGAGATCCAGGTTGGAAAACTTTTCCAAAAGAGTGGTTAAGTGCTGGAACAGTCTGTCCAGGGAGATGATGGAGTCACTGACCCTGGAGGTGTTCAAGAATTGTTTACCTGTTTTACTGAGGTACACAGTTTAGAGGGAAATCCTGGTGATAGGTGGACAGTTGGACTAGATGATCTTGAAGGTCTTTTCCAGCCTTGGTGATTCTACGATGGAGGAACCTCCTAACCACTTTCCACTTTCCAGTGGGCCTTGAGGTTGTTTGAATTCACTCTAAGTTACCCTAGGTACATAGACCATAATTTTACCTTCAGTAAGTACTTAGGCCAACTAAGTGCATATTTTTCTACACTGTTCTTGACTACAGTATTTGTCCTCATGCTGTCTACCAACACAAGTGTTTGTGTACCCTCACAAGGTGAAATGGATTGAGAAACTGCTCTGGTTGCTAACTGTGCATGGATGGAATCCTGATCTGGTTTACCATCTGGACACAAACACCTGCAAAACATGACAGAATAGGCAGCATGAGGCAAGGACAAATGTCTAAGTTTGGGAGTTGATGAAGTAGGAGAGTCACTGTGGGGGTGAGCAATGAGAACCAGCAGTTTTGTGAAAGACATCTTTTTGATCTATATGCTGTCACAAGACCACTGCAACTTCATCTCAACAGAGTACTCGGAACAAAATATTGCTGTCACTGTGAGCTGTATGTTCCTCTAGACCACAACAGTGAGACAAGAAGTCCAACAGATGTCCTCAAAACAGGGTTAGTGGACAGTGTGTTACATAAAACAGAGCCGAAGAAGCTGTTCATTCTTTTACCTAACTACAACTAGCACTAAGCTGAGACATGGAAGACCTAGATAGAGGGTGTCCTCTGCTTCCATCAGAGAGGTGGGATGGAAGAGGTTATATGCTTCGTATTCTCTTTTTGCTACTACTGAAAAATATTTTAACATTTCTGTACAAGGGACTTATGCCAGACTTGAGGTATTTATTCTAATACCTGACTTACAAAATCTGTATGTTGACTTGTTCCATGGTCTAGCTAGTACTTACTTTGTATAAGAGATTAGTATCAACCAACAAAAATGTACATGTAGGTACCTGCTTAGGCTAATGAGATGTTTTGTCCCTGACAAGGTTAAGATAAGATCAGATGTGGATTGAATATAGCAACAGTCTGGACCCTTCGTGTTGTGAAACCTTGCCACACATGGTGGGGAGGTATTCCTTCCACATCACTGTGTGTATGGAGAAATAAATGACACCCAGTAAAAGAAATCTCTTCACAGATGAAACTGTCAATGAAGTCAGTGAAACTAAGGTCCTTGAAAATGTCTTCCTACTGTCTGGCTCCATCTTCAGTATGTCAGTTGAAGCAGAGCTTACCACTGAACATCTAACTCTCCTCAGGCATTAAATTAGACAGTCTAGCACTAAATCCAGAGTGAAATAAAGGCATAGTGAACTTGTGCTGCAACAACTGACAGCTAGGCATTCTAGGATGGTAATTCACAATAGTGAAAGAGTGAATGAGTTTACCTAAAGTGGAGTTTATAATAGTATGCTTAGCACAGTTCTTCCAGAGCAGCCCATGTGAAATGTCTGTCGTTAAGTTCATCTTCTCTTGTCTGATTCTGCTAACATATCATGTGAGTGATTCAAAAGCAGTCTCAGTTGCAAGTGTATTTGTATATATCTGATTACCTAGCTGTGTTTTGAAATTAATCTCTGTAACATTCAATGTCCTCTGAAAAATCCTGACAACTCAAATTCTACAAGGGGCGTTGTAAAAAGCTTACTTTAGGGAAGACAATGCCTAGGCATGCTATTTCAAACACAGTATACTAGTTTGCACAGCAGTCTGTCAAGATTTAGAAAATGTTCACAATTCACCATCCATGTGATTTTCATGGCAGCGATACAAAACACTGGGAGTTGCTCTGAATCCCTCCCAGATGTCACCTTTCTGTGCCCATTCCTGTTTCCTTCCCAGTTTTACATTTGATGGTGTTGTAGGGTTAGAGCCACATCTATGCTTCAGGGGACTGATATCGCTCAGAGAAAATCCCTATGGAAAGCATTTATGGAATATGTTTTGAATTATCTACTTTTCCTTGAAGTAGGCTCCAGGACCTATGGGGATACTTAACCCAGTTAGGAAATAGTTAATCTATTGACTTAAAAGGACTTCATTTGAACTACTTTCAAGAGTAAATGCTCCTTAATGTCAATAGAAGTTGCAGAAGTGAGTTCCAAATTTATAAATTTGCAATAGCACGTTAATTAGATGTTTTCTTGATCTGTTCTCTGACTGAGAGCTCCAGGAAGTGAGCAGCAAAAAGATAGTTGATAATATCTGGTTGAAATGACTTTTCCCAATGATAATTTTTTTTTTTTTTAAATTTCCTAAGCTGAAATTTTCTATGCACTTTGATGTACCACCCTGATACAAAAATGACTGCTATGTGGCATTCCCAAGAAGAGTATTGCCACTGCTACTTATTATAAATTAGATGGACTATAGGCAGAAGGCAGAATCCCAGACATCTGCCTCAGTCATCTTTTTCCTTCTCCTCCAATCTGGCTGTAGGAGAAAGGAGACACCAGTGGCATATGTTTTGTTTTGGTGTTGTGATTCAATACATATATATTTTTCTTTTTAAGAATATATTATTTTACATAGGCTGTGATTTCCATTTTATATCCAGTTCTGTTGTCAGAGCATCTGACGTTTCACACAGTAGCAAAACATGAATATTTTTGTTGTAGCATCAATTACTGCAACGACCATTTACGTCAGAAGTCATATTGACGAGATCACATGCTTTATGCAGTATTGTAGGGATTCATGAATTGTTCATCCTAATTACAACTTTATGTTTAGTTACGTCTGCTCAACTAACCAATTCCAGCTTGGGTCAGAAAATTCAAATAGTGGAACTTAAAAACATAATGTGTGAATTAACAATGCAGAGTTACTGATTCTGCCACTGAATTATTTTCAGCCCCATATAGGTTCTCTTCCATACTCCTTAAGGGTAAAACTCCACTGAGCAAGGCTAAAAATGTTGTTCAGGGGAGTCAGGTAAAGATAATGGCCATGCTATAATTCAGTCCAATGATGCATGTAGATAAAACACATAGGGGGAAAATTGGGGGGGGGGGGGGGGGCAGAAGAAAAACAGTTTGCAAGGTCAGAAGATTTCTCATTCCTACTTAGCAAAAGATACTATAGAAAATTTGAGTGGCATTTTATTGATTCAAGCCTTTAGCTTCAAATAGAATCATTTATATATTGATATTCACATATGTAAGTACTGTTTAATGCCATGATCTCATTTATTAAATGTACTTGTTGCAACAAAACATTTTTAAAAGGAAAAAATATTTTTAAGTAATGAAAAGTAAATTAACACCTATGCAATTAATCCCCTTTTGATCTTTAAGAACCTCATATTTTATAGGGAATGTATGAATGCTATTTAGCTGTAGGTTTACCAGCAGCATTTCAAACCTTTGAAAAAGATGCTATGCATAAATAAACAATGGAATGGCTGATTTTTCACAGCAGTGGAATGCTGTCAATGAACTGAAGTTTAATGTTATTAAACAATAATTAAGCACTTGAAGCATAGTCTTTTACACTTGCTAATCTTGGTGACTGTTTACATGCTACTGTTTGTTAAATGGCAAAGTTTATTGATTTAGCAAATTCAGTACCACGTTGTATATTTTTATTCAGTCTGTGTTTCTACATGCAGTTCAGCATTTTTAAATGTCAGCTGTAAAGTATTATTGATCTGTAATTAAAAGTGCAAAGAAAAATTAGCATAGTAGAAGTTTATGGTCATTAGTACAAGTACTGCTGGCAATTATTTAGCTAGCTTTAACATCTTTCTTTTTTTTTCCCCCTAGGTATTGAAATACAGCATGATAGTCACCCGCATACTTTTATTTTACTCAAAAGGCATGTTTAAGACTTACCAAGCAGTGTTACTTTATGGATTTTTTGATATAAGTATTTTGTGGAATTATCTACAAATAATTCATCCAAATGCTTATCTTAAATTGAAGAATATTAACAACAACAACAACAACAAAATGCTACACACACACATAAGCAAGTGTTACAGGTATACTCATTGTCCTTAAATGTTCAATGTCTAAAATCATAAAACTTCCTATAAGAATAGATGTGAGGATAATATGAAGTTGAACATTTCTATCCAGCTTGAGATGTAGATACATTAATGAAGTGCATACTAGTGACATATAGGAGCAAGAATATACTCCGAAGCGAGCGAGCTGGACTCATTGTGAGGGCTTTGAACTAGAGCTGCTGGGGGAAGGTGATGTACTTCTGAGTGACAGAGACGAGCAAGGGAATGCTGTTGGCTTGTGGAAGGGCTCCTCTAGGAAGGCAGCGCATCTGAAAGCCCAGCTGAAGAGCTTCTGTACCAATGCACACAGTGTGGGAAACAAGCAAGAGGAGTTGTGAACTGTGGTGCACTTGGAAGACTTTGATCTTATTGCCAATACAGGAGCATGGTGGAATGATTCACACAACTGGAACACCACCATTGAGGGCTATAAGCTTTTTAGAAGCGATAGACCAAGTAGGAGGGGTGTTGGGGTGTTGCTCTCTATGTTAAGGAGTGGGTAGGATGTGAGGAGCTCACTCTGAGAAACAGTCAGGAATGGGTTGAGAGCCTCTGGGTTAAAATTAAGGATAAGACCAATGAAGTACACCAGCATGGCTTGGCAAGGTTCTGCTGGTAAATCTGAGGGAAAAGAAGGGTGTGTCATGTGGGAAGAATACAGGAGTGCTGTCTGGACTTGAAAAGGTGGAATTAGGAAAGCCCAGTCACAGAACTGAACTTGTTGAGGGGTGTTAAAAACAATAAGGGATTTTACAGGTACACTGGTCAGAACAGACAGCCCAAAGAGAGGATAGCTCCTCTGCTAAGCAAGAAAGGAGAAACTGGCTACAACAGATATGGAGAAGGCTGAGCTACTCGATGAGTTATTTGCCTTGGTCTTCACCATCAGCCAAATTTCTCACATCCCTGAATCTCTAGATGGGAACTGGGGCAGCAAATTTCCCCTCCCCCACTGTAAGGACAGAGCAAGTCTGAGACGAACTCATGAGTCTGTATGTGTACCTGGAAAAAGGGAAGGCTGCAGGGATACCTCACTGCAGCCTTCCAATATTAAATAGAGTTTATAAACATGAGGGAAATCAACTTTTTACATGGGTAGATAGTGATAGGACAAGAGGGAATGGTTTTAAACTAAAAGAGGGGAGATTTAGATTAGTTGTTAGGATGAAGTTTTTTACTGAGTAGTGAGGTGCTGGAGTATGCTGACCAGAGAGGTTGTGGATGACCCAGCCCTGGAGGCATTTAAGACTGAGTTGGATGGGGCTCAAAGCAATGTGATCTAGTACTTGCCCTAGTGGTTGACAACTATAGCTGTGGTGGGGGGTTGGAATTTGATGATCCTTGGGGTCCCTTCCAATACAAGCCATTCCATGATGTGCACAGGTATTTTCTCTCTAATAACACTTTTTTCTTCTTTAGATATAGCATATATCTAAATCTTCTTTAGATACGGCATATATCTTTCAAAATGCTCTAATGTGAATTCTTTTCTTTATGGATCATTTTAAGATCAGGTGAATAATAACTGAAGGTGACTAGCAGATCCTTCCATGGCCTGAATGAAAGGCCTTCAGCAGTCCAAGAATGGTTTAAGGTAATTATCGCTGATTAGTGACACTGCTAGTGCTATCAGTAGAGAGGCTGAAAAACATGGAGAGGACCTGTCAGGGTAAGGGGAGTAAGAGTGTGGAGCATCTGTTACTATCACAATGTCTGCTACATGGAAAATGAGAGATGGGCTTCCACGTCATTGACCCGACTCGCACTATTCATATTCATTTGGTAGTATGCACACTTACTGTACAGTACTGACTTACTGAAGATTAAAAATAATTTGGAGTATATGCAGACACTTGCAAAGCTTCTTGCTGCTTGTGTTATGTAGCTTATAGTTCTCAGACAATGGTAATGTTTGGGCTTCATTTAAAATAGATTTTAAATTGAGAAAATATTATCTTTTTAGCTCAAGCTAGTTCAGTTAAGCCTGAAATATTTCAGCTGTTTAAGCTATCCAGGAACATGAGTATCAAATCAGTTCACCAATAAGCTACATTTCCTTGAAATACCTGCTAGTACCATGCCTCTCCCATGCAGCACTTCCCCTTGCTGGACTTTGTGTCACACCATGTCTCTGAGATGTTTTCTGTAGCCAGTAGGAGCAAACAGTAGAGTTACATGGCTCGTTTTCCAATTTTCACAGGCACGACATCCAAGGTACTTTGGTTTGTTTTCTAGTAGCCTTTGAGCTCTGGGGCATAATTCTAATTTACAGAGATCTGGTAAAGCATTCCAGCAGCAAAAATATAAAGCCTTTTAATTCTGCAAGAACTGCATAAGGAGCCTCATGAGAGTCATAATATGAAAGTCAAGCTTGAGACTTTGATGAGCAATCTTTTTTTTTTCTGATTGTAAACAACTCATGATGCTTCTGCTGAAACCTCACCTGGACGTAACTCATTATGGAATTACTTAATTTTCCTTTTTAAAGAAAAATAAATACCTTGCCCTCTTAGATAGAAGTTTATAAGGAATTTATAAGGGATTACAAAGAAGGTCTAGAAATATAGTGCTTAAAGCTCAAGGAAAAAAAAAAAAAAAAGAACCACCTCTTAAACAGAAACTGTGTTAAATCTAATTTCGTTGCAGCTGTGGTCCAGCACTGTATTCTCAAGCATGGTAATGGTGAGGTGAGAAACATATACCATGACTTACCATTTCAAAATTCAAAGCTGCCTCAACCTAACTTTTTATCCATGGCATGAAAACAGCACAATACTTTTATTTACAGGTGCTAGCAATATAGTACTATCTTTGCTCAAACATAGAATTCCCCCTCCACCCCATCCCTGCTATTACTCTAAGCTATGGATAATATGTTGTTAGCTCTTGGAAAGAACAGAAATTGGTATTTTCTTGGACACCATTTTGCTGAGAACAGAAGACTCCCTTGAGGTGTCTTGAAAAGTTCAAAAATCAACTAAGAGTATGAGGAATGACATTCATACACAATTCTTTTTTCTCATCTTGTACAAAGAGTTTCATACAGGGCTTATCAATAATTTATTAATTTACAGTAATTGTTATTACTTTAAAATATTTATAGCACAGTGTTTTCTGTCCCTGTTCACCATCAGAAACTGTAAGGGTTTTGAAGCATAATATTTACAATCACTAAGGTAAATATATATATCATTACAGATTGAAAATTAAAGGAGATAAAAAACTCCCAAACCTCTTGTTACTATGCAAAAGGAATCACTGAGCAGAATCCAACATCTCTGAAACATCCCAGAGACTAAAATTTAAATAAAATATTTGGCCCAAAAGTGATGTCAACTATCTGTGATGTCAACACTGAGCTTTCAGGTTTATTCTTCCTGATAGTAATAGAAAAACATTATAAAAATATTTTGAAAATATTTATTTGGAAGGCTAATGTAGTTGTGAAACAAAATATTTTGCCAGTTATAAAGTGTGAAATTATTTTATTGACACTTAGGGCCTTATTCAGCCAAGAATCAAAGCCTTTTTTGATTCTAGCGTAGAATCATCTAAAATCAAACCCCTTCTCTTGCATTAACAAGAATGGCTGCCAAGGCAAAACAATACTTTTTAGAAAACAAATTTTAGTCAGCGGTAGACATTTTGGATGTCATGCAGAAAACAGAAAAAAAAAGTTTCATCGATGTGATGTTAATGGTAATTTTTCTCTCTCTGCTGATATTATTGAAAGTAGCAGTGTACTTTCTGGAATGGTATCACACCTTGGTATCCCTTTTTCAGTGACTGGTAACTTTATCATTAGTTGATTTAATGCAAAACTCAGAGAAATTAGTGCAAGAATACCTGTGAGATTTATATAAGTTTTGCTATTGTAATAATAAATATTCCCTCTGAAATACAAAGTAGATACATATACTAAATATCATGGATGATTATGAGCCAGAGTCATGAAGAGAGATTTCTGACCCATGGCATTTAGCACTGAAGATCTTTCATATTTAGCTGAATTTAATGCAATATCTCATTTCAGTTACGTGTTCAGTGAGATTACCACAGGGAAGAAAAATGGAATTTTTTTTTTTTTTTAGCTCTTTGCTCTTCTTTTTTGACAAAAAAAATTCAAATTTTGATAGTAAAGCGTGACAGTATGTTGCTTTTTCTATCTTTTTGGTGTGTTGCATACTGCTCTTACCAATGCATAAATCTCTGAAATACTTTGAAGTAATATTGAAATATGACATCTGAAATACTGTTAGGACTTGGAATTCAGAATATTTTTTGTAACTTCCATAGAATACACGAAGTAACAATTAGTGGTAAGGCATATACAATAAATCACTATTCCAAAATCCCAAATTCCAAAATGTCTAAATATATGTTCTTCTTAACCCTGTCATGGTTTTGTTATTTTGCTATTGGTATTCCACGTCATAACATCATGTACAGCATGGGCAATTAAAGAGTTAATACTCCAGTTCCATGGATTGACAACTTTCCAGATACCTGCTTCTCAAAACAGAAGAACTACATATCCCCTAGGACCTCATGGTCAGAAAAGGAAGATATGTCACAGAAGTCACGGGATCTCTCTTGTTCTCTCTCGCTGGCTGGCAGAGGGTGTGGGTATGCTTCCAAGCCGTGTGCCTTCACTCAAGTAGGCCTTTCAGTTTTGGAAAATCTCTCATTTTATTTGATTTATTAGCCTCAATTTCAATTAGATTGTATTATATTATGTTATCTTGCATTCCAATATAATAGTTAGTATAATAAGTTTTCCTCCTTAGATTGTTGCTGCTGCTGTTTTTTTTTTTTTGTTTGTTTTGTTTTGTTTTGTTTTGTTTTGTTTTTTTCCTCTCTGAGCCCAGCTCTTGTCTCCCTACCCATTTCCCTTTTACCTTCCCATTTTGGGAGCCAGGGGGCCCAGGGGCCTACTGCCCCCCTGTCACGGACATAGATTGATCTAGATAACTGTGTGACAAACCCATAGTATGCTAACTGTACAATATAACTATGTACCAAATAGATCATGTTATATTCTATTTTCTATGAGTATCATTATGAAAAAGATTACACTTATGTTACATTGTTAATGGCTTCTGTAAAGCTTTTTGAATAGTATTCATAACATGTTAAAAGATACATACATGCACGCACACAGACATGCACACATGGAAAATATAATCATTAGTGTTTTCACTGTAATAGTAACCTTTCCATAGACTTTCCAACTTGTCTGGTCTTCCTTGAAGGTCGATTGGGTTTTCAACTCTGTTATCTGCTAGGTGTTTGATGGAGTGGTCCAGATAACAGGAGAGAGCAAAGGAAAGAGAATTTTTTGAAGATCAAAAGTGTCTGTTCATTTTGTTATCTGACCCTATCTGTTGTCATAGTAACAGGTTTCTTTTAACCTCTGCCATCAGATGATTTGTCTCTATCTACTATGAATTCTGCTTTGACTAAGTAGCTGCTGGTAAAGTAAAAAGTGGGTACCATGTTTGCCAGTTTCCTACTGCAGTTGTAAGAACTGAAAGATAGAAGATGAATTCTATTTTCCTATTGAGTTATTTAATACTCTCTTTCTTAGAAATACCAAACTATCATCCTAATTTAACATAAAGCTTCCCAAATGGTCATATGGTAGTCTCGGTTCTAGGGCTAATACATATGTATTAGGTCCAAATCCTGAAAGGAACAACACAATTCCTGATTGAGTCAGCAGAATGTGAAGTTAATTATTCAATATTTATTACCTCCTCCCAAAGCAGGAGTGGGTTGTGAATTGCTTAGTCACCAAGGGATCCAGAGGAATCTTATTTTTTTGTCAGATGTGTTCAATGGCAGCTCACTGTAGTAGTTCCTATTTGCAAGGGCTATAAATTCTCTCCTCCCTGGGGTGACATAATTATCATCTAAAATACTGATGGACAACACAGGACTCAGAACTTGAATGGAGTCATCACACCTGGTTGTCTGCCATTGTAGAAATCACAACTTATTGTTCCTTTCAAAAATAGAACAAACATACCAACTCCACCTTACAAGTTTTTTTTTCCCCTTCTTCTGTTCTTTTCTTTTTCCCCTTCAATTTCCTTGAAATAATCTTTTGAATTGAATAGTTTTTTAAAGAATTTTAACTATTATCATTATATATAAGGACTGTCAACTGTTAAGAGTGCGTTGATTGTGAATTAGTTGAGTAAAATTTTGTTGTAGTGTTTGACTGGCCTTGTTTATTACATCAAAGTGATTTCTAATATCCTGATATAAGCATATAAATGCAGCTATTTAGATATTCAGTTGCAATAAATATCAATTCTTCCCATTATAGTAGCAAATTTTTGCTTCAATTGATGTCGTTTCTGCAGTATAAGTGACTGAATAATAAATTCAGCACATGCCCTCTCAGTTTCTAAACATAATTTTTATGTCTTATAAGCAGCTTCACAAAATTTCAGTGCCCTTATAGACTACCTATCAAATGACATCCCATAATCCAGAACTCAGAATTTGTCAGTCTAAAAGGCTGAAAGTTTTGAACAGCTCCTTCTCTGTATCATTTATTAAATATGTAAGTAGATGCTTGTATGTGATATTCATATGACAGGGAAACAATTTTTATGTCTTTTTGCTCAGTTCAAAGAACATGAAACTCCAAATAGGAAGAATTCATCTATCTATATATATATATATATAAAAAAAAAAAAAAAGAAAGATGACTGAAATGACCATAAATAGTGAATTATTAGATTGTTAAACCCATTTATTTAAATGGATCTAAATAAGCTGTACTCAAATGACTTATCAAAACACATGACAGTCGTAAATGAGTCTGTGAAAAAGAGGTCTGTTCACAGAGATATTTTTAGAAATATGAAAATCTAGCAGATTTTTCAGATTGATTTCCTGAAAAAAAAAAAAAAAACATTTTGAAGTAAGGGGATCTAAGAATCTGCTTATTATATTTTGAAATTATTACCAAATTTCTAACACTTTTGGTGCAAGAATAGATTTTCAATCCTAATTTTTTAAATTAGGAAGTTTCTACAGTATTTGGGGGGGCAGAATGGGGAAGAGCCTGCAGAAATGAGAGCTGTACCATATTTTCTAATATTAGAATCAGAAAATCCACATGGAAATGTGTCATGGAGGCATTAATCCATTAGACATGGATCAGTTCAACCACAAAACAAAAGTCACAAGAAACCAAACTTCCTAACTTCTGTAGATCATAGAATGGTTACAGCTGCTATTGATACAGTTGTGAAAAAAATCCTGATTTAGGAGATGCCTAAAGTGAAATATCCTTTGGATGTCAGATGGCTGGGCTGTGATTGAGTGATGTGCAGCTGACTGAGGTTCCCGAAGGATGTGCCACAGGGAGGAGCCTCACAGATTTGGCAAAAGTGAGAAATTGTTTTGTTATATGATTGCGACATATACAAAGCAAGAGAAAGAAGTTTTGTTTTTTTTTTTAGAACCCAGTTTGGTTACTTTAGGTAGAAGAGTTTCTTGAGCTTTATATGCATTTTAGTGGGGTTTTCTGTCGGGAAGGGCCTTTTGTATCAAGCTAAAGTGACTGACAACCTGTGGTTAGCTCTCCACTGAGTACCAGCTTTCCCAAGCACAGGACGGATCATTAGCAACGAACAGTTCACAAAATACTAGCTGATCAGAATTATCAACATAAATTTTTGTGATCAGTGGACACAATGATGTAGCTGATTAACAATATTAGAACTTTCAACAAACAGGAAATGTGTGATTAGAAGAGCTTTGAATTTCTTTACAACAGTCACTGAAAATCCACATGGGAAACTTGCCAGAGAAGCTGATCTTCATTTGTTAAGAATAGAAAACCTGTACGTGATACACTTTCTTAAGAGGTATATGCCCATGAATTTTGGGTATTGCAAATCAATGGCTGGATTTCAATTTGATAAACATTAATATTAAAAAGAATTTAACATAGTTGCTCACTTGATATTAACCCGATGTTTTAAATTACTTTGATAATTGATCAAACTTACAGTTTACTTAGTTTTGTACTTAGTTTGGTGTTTTAATGAATATTTTTTATTTAGCAGTGCATTATATCTGTACTAATCTTTTCACCTATAAAATACCTGTGGCTTTGCTGTGGGTGCCTCTTCTGTTCTACAGGCAGATTAATTTCAAGCTACCTGCAAATTCTACCTGGTCTTGTTATACATGTCCTGAGGTTTCTGGAATGACTTTGATCTACATTATTTGCCTGATATCAGCCACATGACGATGTGCCATGGGCAGATATGATTTATGACAGCTGGAGAGCACACACTGTGACTAAGTGCTGTAGGTAGGTGTGCAGATAGGAGTGCCCTGAGAGACAGAAGAAACCCATTTTTTCCTTTGACTCTCCTAAGGTTTGCCCTCACCCTAGTGAAAGGTGAGATCAGATTTTAGCTTGTCAGTGTCTGAAGTGTAGCGGAGAAACATTTCCTCAGTTGAAGGACTACTTGTTCTTCAAATTGTCTATCTCACTACTGTAATTACTGCTATCAAATAGATTCTGATTCAGGATGAGGGATCTCATTTTACAAATGCTTATACATGTGTTTAACTTTAAGAATGCAGATAGTTCCATTGTGGTTTATGAAACTATTCATATGCATGAAGTTATGCATGTGCATAAATGTTAGGATTGCTGACTAAGGACATAATTTACCAATAATCTTAAGGAAAAATAGATGTCTTCTACAGAGGGCAAAGATTTCTTTCAGAAATGCCTTCTTAGGATATTGTTTCTACAGTCATTTTTAGATGAGTTACTTTCAAAAAATCCTGGTTAATGGAATTTTCTTTTGAATGTTTTATGGATATTTTTTTCTTTTTATTGAGGTATTTTCTGGTGAGAATTTTAAAGCAGTTTTCAAAAGATAGTCAGACCCAGCTTCTTCTCTTTAGAGCAGGCACGGGTGGGCCTGGTTCCTTTAGATCTGCAAACTGGGGAATCTACAGGCAGGTCAGATCTCAGGAGAGGAGTTTGTCATATGGAAATGTTTAACGGTCCAGCTTACATTCTGCATAGTCTCTCTTTTATCTTTTCAAGGTTTGAACATGATCCTTTCAAAGCCAGATAACCCAGAAAAATCCTGACGACTGCTTTGCTCACTCCCTGATTCCTATAATCACAGTCCAGAAGGAATAGGTTACTATGACAATATTGTTGCAATAGTTTTGTGAAGTATTTTTTTTCTGTTTAAAAAAAATCCCTCTCAGTGCTAAAATCCTTCTCTGCTCTGCAAAATTATACTTCTTGTCATTTTACTTATATTACAATCAAGAAACAAAAGAACCAGGAAAAAATATTTTAGTATATGAACCAATGTTACCTCAAAGTATTTACCTAAGCAGAGGAACATGGCTGGAGACTATATGGCTATATGCTATTGAAGCATCTTTTTACAGCTTTTGTTTGTTCCTAAATATCCAACTTAATAAAAGGGCCGTGTTGTTGTTTCCCTTCATTATACTGATAAGATCACCATGAGAGACTACAGACATTAATCCTCTCTTCAAGTTAATTTGTCCTTTTAAAAAACTTATGCTCATTAGCAAGTGCCTTCAACAGCTGCCATATAGAAGACAGAGAACCCTCAGGCAACAACCACCAGAAGTCAGGGCCAAAATTGTAACGACATCTTAGGTCTATGTAGTTAATATTTGCTTTTTTGTATATTTTTGTGAATGATGGTAATGTTGTCATGTGTGAGAAATACGATGGAGTTTAAGGTTTTGATTTTCAATTTTTTTTTTCATCTTCGTGCTGTTATAGGGTAATAGTTATAAGGTTATAAAAACCCTCAAGAGGTCTACAACCTCAAAGAGCAAGCTGAGAGGTTAGACCAGTTTTCTCAGGACTTTATCTACTCTGCTCCTGAAATCCTCAAAGAACAGAGACTGACCAAATTCTGTCTTGCTTGACTTCACGTTTCTATAAGCATCATCAAATTTGCCCAGCTCTCTGGGACCAAGATTCCTTTCCTTGTCTTCAGTTTCGTCTCTATAGTTTCAGCCTAACTTGTTGCTTTATTTACTGATGAGAATGCTAATTCTAACAGAAGAAATCTTGGCTAACAGTTCTCTCATGCTTGGTGTTCTGCATGTGCTTCTGCATGTGTTTTGCTGTTCCATGCCCAAATCCTGAATGGTGGAGTGCAGGGAACATTTTGAAGATATAGTCTACAGTGATGAATTTGTTTTAAATATTTCACTCATGAAGACAGCTGCATTACGAAGATTACTACAGTTTCTCAGTTCATGGCAAAATCCACAATACTTGCTACTTAAAGGAAAGCTGTCAGTGGTTTCTAAATATGGCTCCTGAAAACAGTGATTTCCTACCAATGTCTTCTGTGAGCTGACATTTTGTTGTGATGTGAGTCTCATGTTGAAATGTAAGATTGGTTATTCATTAATGCTATTTTGATGTAAGTAGAGAAGAATATGCCTACCTGTTCATAAGCAGAGGATTGTGCAGCAATAATTTGCAATTACATATGTATTTTTGTAAATATCTAACAAATTGTGCTTCCACAGTAATAAATGATGCTATGAAGCAAGTGGAGCGGTGCCCTCACAAAGCTATAGTTTCTGAAAGGTGCACTTCAGAGCTGAAATGGCAACTATATAGTATAAACTTTGTTCCTGCCTTGATGGTAATCAAGTCACAGTGACATTCTAAAGTTGTCTTATAGTGAAAACATTTTATTTTGCCTACCCATGACTGATTACAGGAAGTATAAAATATAACAACATATAAAATGTAACACGATATAAAGGGTGTTCAGAAGCAGCACAAAATATTTGAGCTTATATGATGAGATGAATCCTAAATGATCATAAAGCCTTTGAAAAAAGATGGTAGAAAAGAGCAGTCAACATTAAATCACCCAGATCAAATTAGGTATAAGACTATGTTGGTTTATATATTATGATAAAAAGATTATAATAGAGACCAGCTTCTAACAGCAAAACATGCTTGTAACACCTACAAAGATCTCACTGATGAAGAAACAGACAGAAAGAGGTAAAGGATTCACTCTAGTGACCACCACTTTGGTGTGATTTTTAAAAGATAGCCACTGGCCCTTGGAGACCATATCTCCCTCTATTTTTTTTTTTTTTTTCCCAAGAAATAGGTACAGCATAATGAAAAATCCTCACACTATATATATATTTGAACTCTTGCACTTTTTTCTTGTGATTAATTTTACTGTACAACACAGGAACATTTCAGAATCTACTTTTGCTGTAATACTCTGGCAAACTGGTGATAAGCTTGGACAAATACCTACTGAGGATAAGATTGGAGAAGGTAGAAAGCACTATTTGCTCTATAACCAGATAATTCTAAGGTAAGCAAGGAAGCGGGAATCTGGGTATCTGGTACATACAGGGAGATCAAGGCATGTGGGAAAAAGGGCCGGAAACATATGGGGTGCAGAGACCACATGGGGAGTGGAAGAACTGGCAGGACAGCTGGTGCCCATATGATACTGAGATCAAATGACTGAGTACTTCAGCATGGCTTAAACAGTTAAGAAGTGTGGAGATGGAACACTCTCTCATACACAAGAATATGTGTGTATTACTGCTCTAATTAAGTCTCTTTCCCTAAGCATGAATATCAGGAGAAAAAAAACCAACAAAATCATTGAAATGGTTTCCCCATAAAGAGCAGGATTTCCTCTAGCATCCTATAAACGTCTCTGAAATGGTCTAATCCTTAGAGAAACCATGCAGTTTACAGGTTATGAACCCACTGCTCATTATAGCTATTATAACCAACAAAACAAGTATCATTTTATCACTGAAGACATGGAACTGTGTGGGCTTTAATGCATCTTAGTAAGCTAGACACATTCTCAGGGCCTTTGCAGAACCTATGTACAAATTTCAAATGCTGCCACTACTTCATTTCTCTTGCTATGATTTGTGGCCTGTGCTTGTGATCTTCACTGTGTATATTAATGGTTGTATATGCTTATATGTACTATAATCACATCTTTTTCATGTTATGCACGTGCTAAAGTAGGTGCAGGCATGAGCTATTCTGTTTCAGTACTCAGTTGCTTATAGAATTTGTCGCTTTTTATAAAAACTGCAGCAACTTGCTTAGGCTTTAATATTCTCCTTCTCCAGTTGTTATTTATTTTTCAGAGGCAAACATTCAGAAATTCTAAACAGAACATCATAGTCTACATGAAGCACAAATCTCACTTGCCTCCTCTTCCTACTGTGATCTTTTAAAATCTTCTAGTAGTTTTTTTGGGACATGAAAATAATTCCAGTACTTAACGTATTCAATATGGGAAAAAGAAACAACAACAACAAGAACTAACAAAGTGGTATTCAAGGGCAGTTAGGATATGGTTTTGAGCAGTCTGATCCTGTGGAAGCTGTCCCTGACTGTGGTATGGCAGCAGATTTGGAACTAGATGATCTTTACAGTCCTTTCCAACGCAAACCATGTTAGGATTCTACAGTTCTATTATATTGCTAATAAGGAAAAAGCAGAGCTCACAAAAAGTGATCAAGCTGGAGATTTGCCTCTCAAGGGTATAATAGAAAGCACTTTGTTCCATCTTCAACTCACTATTATTTGTCAAATAATTCTTTGTAGGCATCATAGTTAATGAAAATGGGCATTTCAGAAAGCCCTGAAAGCATACTGTGGGTTAGGTGTCCTTCTAAGTATCTACAGACTATGAAATTGAGGCCTTAAGGGAAAACAGCTTTCCCAAGATCACATGGCAACCTACAAGAAAGCTAGAGAGAGATCACAAGACATTTGGACTCCTTTATTAGTAGGGGCCTGTCCACTGGCTTGTACTGTTTCCTCTAAGAGGACCGCCTCATGCAAATCTTAGCTATTCCATATCCAGGCTTGTTCCAGTTAAACACATCTGAACAGACCCTGAGTTTAGATCACATATGTACCCAGGCCCTTCACTGTCCTTTCTTTCCATTGGAAAAGTGTAGTTCAATACAAAGCTGTAATCCAAATCACTCAAAATTTCCATAAAGCCCTCCTAGAAATTTACCTTTGGATGGAGAATACATGTGGAAAATTCTATCTACAAAATGGGTCAGAAACTTAGATACCACCAGAGAACATGGAACAGGAAAGAAAACAGGTAAATGTAAGTAGAAGGGCTGCTGACTTGCCATTACTCTTACTGCTATAAAAATGTTGCCAGTGATGTGATGAGATCAGTCTGGCCACAGTTGTCGTTGCCTTTAAAAGGCAGTCAGTGAAGTATGGGTGTATATTTTACCATGCCACATCTGCTGTAAAAAAAAAAATAATTTTAGTATTCATTTTTGGAGCAAGAACAATATGTGAAGGGGATTTTACCTGAGGGGGAAAAAAAATACATATATATATATATATATACACACACACACACACACACATATATATACTCACACACACTAGAAGTGTAATAAGAGGATTATAAACAAATGATTTTTGTTCCATTGTTTCCAGCTTCATCAGTGAAGATGATCTAGAGCTCTAACAATATTAACACTGGTATCTTTACTGTTCATCCAGATGACTAGTTTTTTCAGGAAGATTTTACCTGCTGTCTAATTACGACATATTCATTTGTCTTCTTGAAACCATGTACTCAGTTGGTATTCAGCTCCCCAGAAGATGTACCTGACCAACTGACATAGATAGGGCTAGAGATTAGTCTGTAGAGGGGGGTTGAATCTTTCCAGAATGAGAAAGCCCTGGGTTTTATTGGCACAAACTGTGTCAAGTATGTGAACATGTATTTCTGAAGTTTGCAGGAGAACATAAAATCATGAATGTTTTGGGTTGGAAGGGACATTTAAGATCATCTAGTTCGAACCCCCTGCTATAGTCAGGGACCCCTCCCTCTAGACCAGGTTGCTCAAAGCCCCATCCAGCCTGGCCTTCAATGCTTCTAGGGAGGGGACATCCACAGACTCACTGGGCAGCCTGTTCCAGTGTCTCATCACCCTCACAAGTAAAGAATTTCTTCCTAACGTCTAGTCTAAATCTACTTTCTTCCAGTTTTAAACCATTTTCTCTTGTCCTGTTGCTACACGCCCTTATAAAAAGTCCCTCCCCAGATTTCCTGTAGGCTCCCTTCAGGTACGAGAAGGCTGCTATAAGGTACTCTCAGAACCTTCTCTAGGCTGAAGAGCCCGAGCTCTTTCAGCCAGTCCTTGTAGGGGAACAGTTGCAGATCTTTTAATACCCAATTTGTGTTTTAGGTAGGTTGGCTCCTCCAACTATGGAGTGACTCATCATGAATCTGAGTTTACCAAGGGCTACCTACCCTAGAGAATGGGTGACCTAGTTGATTATGCAGAGAATTCTTTGTCAATAGGTTCATACTACATAGTCGAATATTTCTGATTTGCACAAGTTTAAAATTGCAAATAAAATGCTCAGAAGCCATCTAACAGTACAACATTTTTTAAAAAGGTACATATTTTCAGTACACTGAACAGGACTGATTCCTTTAGTCTGACTCCCAGTTTGATTTCACACCGTACAAATCTTACATTTCAACATATCCAACAAAATATCTGAACATCTAAGGAGAAGTATCAAAATACCTAACATTAGGTACCAGCTTCCTGGATTGAAACTGAAATGAGGCTTCCCAGTAAGTAAGCAGCCTTCTTAGGATGAATGATGGTTGAAAATACAGTGTACTTGAAATCTTCTCCAGTTCAATGACAAAGGATGTTGAGACTGTCACTTGCTCAGAATCTCAGCTGGAAACCTTCTGCACAGCCAAGGTTGGTATTCATTTATTTAAACTTGAATATCGAGCAATAGGATAGATATCTGAGTAATTCTGGTCTCCTTTTACAGTTAATGGAAAGAAATACACATCTTCAGTGTACTATTCATCTCCTGTTTAGGGCTATACTAATAAATAGGCCAGAAAGTTCACTCAGTAGGTATTTTCAACTGTTTAAATTCTCTCTCTTGGATTAAAAACTCCATTTGACAGGGCTAGAACAGTGGTTTCAGAGAAACTTGCCCTGTACATTCTTCCACATACTTGTTGCCAAAGGCAGGGGTTCAAAGACGAAGAGATTTTTGTCTGATAGGCTCGACCTCTGTGAAGTGGAAGAATAATAGTTTATTTCCCTTCAGGTCGAGAGATAAGATGTTGCTCATGATATGAGGCTGCTAAGACTACAAAAAAACTGACAGCAATCAGTGATGGACAGAAGATCAAAACTATGATCTGATATTGTCTCTCTAAGAAGATGGTTCCTTTTGTTATTAAATACTTGGATAAGGTGGGCAAGGAAGAAGGAGGTGACAAATATGTGGGTATCTGGTATGATGTGTGATATTTCAAAAGTCAATAACTTTATCTCTGTTTGACCTTTTCACATCATGCCTCCATGAACCTTAAGACAGGGGAGTGACTTCAGGCTTGTAAGACTTCCTGAATCAGAGAAGTTCTCCTCACACATGATTCGTGATCAAAGGTGTGATCTTTCCAGGGTTGGAACTTAAGGAAATTTCACAAAGAAACACCAAAATACCCTAAAATGTTTGTAAACCTTCACTGGCATACTGATTAAAGTTAAACATTTTTTGAAAAAGACACATGGCAGAGGTATATGTTTGGGAGGCTGGTGAAATGATTTTAAGCAATTTAAAAAGAATATCTATTTCAGAGAACACACACACACACACATACACACACACACACACACACACACACAGAAGCACTTGTTTCCCTGGGCAGAGATTAGATCTTTATTTTATGGTTTATTACTACTATAAAACCATTAAAAATATATCCTAATACCTTCATGTTCCTACCTAGAATTACCCATTAATGCCCATCCTCTTCTCTGCAATTTACATTTTTAAAATGTTATGTATTAAATCTTCTGATTTTTTGTGTCACTGCTTACGAACATCCTATTTTATTCCAAAAGCCTTCCAAAGTCTGTTTAGAACCAGAACAAGAGAGTTAATAAATTCATGAAATTTAAAGATGTAAAAGACAAACAGAATTTAAGCTGACACTTGATTATTGTTGCATATTCCTGTAGACAAGCAGACTTCTCTGGAGGTGACTATAAATATTCTTGAATTGTTCTGAGAGGGGCTTGAATTATTGATATTTTCTGTTAAAACTTAGAGCTGTGCAATAAGGGCAAAATATTTTAACCAGCCTTGAAATAATGGCATCTAATGCAGCTTATTACTGGTTTATTGGAAAAGAACAACTAAACCCCCCAAACCAACAATTAAATGAACAAACTTCACTTTTGATGGTTGTGTCTTAACAACATTGAAAGAGTATTTCTATTTGCAACACCTGCATGTCTAGAAATTCTGGCCACTGCACACTAAGAGATTTCTCATTAATTTTACTGGCTATATGACATACATATCCATTAGAAAAGGTCTGGGATTTAGTGCAGATATAATCATAGGAAGATATTGTCAGTTATTCTACTAGCTGAAGTGATTGAGAAATAATTATATTATCAAAAGGAAAAATAAACCTTTTTTTTTAAAAAAAATAACATGGCATTTTAATACTTATGTACTTATAAACGTGTTTGAGTGTATATATATATAATGTGCTTTAGTAATTTCTGAAAAAGGAATAAAAGCCAGAAACAACAAATATTGCTGATGTACTATTAACACAATTTTATATCATTGGAAAAACTGTTCTATTTTGTCCTTTTTTCAAAGCATCCTAATATTTTGGCAAGTTTGATATTTCATTTGAAGGAAAAATAATAGAGTGTTTTCTTTGTATTGATTGAAGAAATATAGTGCTTATTTTTTGCTTGGTTTTCTAGTAGTTATTCAATAGGTTAAAGGGCAATACCATCTGTTTCCTAACAGGACATTTTGTGTAAGATTTGCAAGTCCTACAGGTACCTTTAAGCATGGATAAATATGCACTCATGGTTTCAGCTGGATAGTTTTTCACCACCAAAGGATGATTACGTTGTGTGCCTTGAGACATAAGCTATAATATATTTCCTGTCCCTTTATTGCATTTTGGAATCATAAACAATGACTGTTTGGCTCAAAGCCATTTATTCAGCCCAAAAAGACATTATTTGCACAACAAAAATCAATAAAAATGTTACTAGGTCTGGCTGGATACTTTGCTTAACTGTGATATTTGTCTGTCACTGATGGCATGCCATCTCTCGTAGGAGACTGGGGCCAAAACAGAGCTATTGATCCAGTCATCAGTGATGGATACTGGCATTTGGAATGGGCTGCTGCAGAGAATCTCGATTAAAAAAATATTTCTATGTTTTGCCTGCAGCAGAGTCGAGATAACCTGAACGAGGAGATTTTCTCTTTAATATTGGGTTTCTCCTCTTGTGGTTGTTAAATGCTCTGGACCAAAGTTCATTATTGAAAGAATTAAGTCAATCTATGTTTAGCCAAAGGCTTTGACATCATATCAAGCTCTCCTGATTTAGACGCAAGCTAGTTGTCCTTTTCATCACCCTAAAAGCGTAGGGGAAGTGTTTTATATACACCAGTGTTAGAAGTGATATGTTGGAGTGTGCTTACACTTTTTTTCCCTATTGTAAAACATCAAATTATGTCTGAGAAAAACAAGACAAAAGCTGATTCTCAAACACTGTCATATAAACACTGACCTATCCTTTGAGGCACTGAGAAATCTCTGCTTTCACTTTCTCAAAAGTTTAAGGTATTCAACACTTAGAAACTCCTAGTGTTTAACTTTAGGTTACCTAATTACGAAACGTCACTGAAACTACTTAGGAAAATATATTGCTGCTAAAATATAAGAAAGTATTGGCCTACAATCACTGAATAACATTTAAAAAGTTTAACTGGCATTTGCATGTTGATATTTTAAAATCTGTTTGGTTTTTTTTTCCATCACATTTTCTAATGTTTTAAAAGCGATACATATCAATTAGAAAAAGAAAAGGAATGAAGTGGTTGCTTAAATTGCTCTTTTAGCAGCATCTTCAAATGCAAGTTGTGCAGATTCTTTTAGTTTAATTCTTTTGCTCTCAGAGATCAGAACTCTCTCACAAAGTATAGTCATACAAATATTTAAAAGTGACTGAGAGTAGATAAACTTCCTAGAAATAGTGAATTCATTCACAGCATAGAGAGGGACTTAGGAGTACTGGATGACTTTACTCAGTTCAGCTGATTTGTATGTTACAGCTTTAGCTCTGAATGTCTTACAGGCACCAGAGTAGCCACTCTGATTTTGGCAGATCTATTTGAATTGCATATAGTCAAGCATATATGAAAGTAGTTTTTGGATTGTGATCATCAGAAAGCAGCCAGTGAGCTGTCAGCATTGTAATTTTCAAAGTGCTGAGCCCATTTTGAAAGACGTACCCTTCCACTATATTGATAATTAAGAAAATGAGGTTTCTATGTAAACTAAACTCCTATGTAAACTAAAGTCCTATGTAATAACAAAGTTGTAGCCATCACTATCATTCTGCCAAATGTAACTTGCTAACCTTTTTGGTTAGGATGGCTAACAGAGCAACTTGGGTTGGTTTGAAAGAAGTTGGTACAACTTGTTTGTTTTTCTTTTAAATTTCTCTTAATTCTAGTTCTCAACCAGAAGATGAAATACTGGGAAGAATTATACAAACCTATACAACTTCTGCAAACTTGTAATTTTCAACCAAGAGTTTATGGAAGGGAAAATCATGTGTAATAACATTTTTGAAGTTCATTCTTCATATGAAGGAACACTTTCTATATATTTGTAAAGTGATTAGTGGTGGAACATCTAAACCATCATATTTATATTTATTATTGCAAGTTATCATTTAGGCTGTCTTTTTAGCTTGCTAGAAACACTGGGAGAAATTAAACATTTACTTTGGAGAAGTAAATGGAAGATGGAAAAAAATAGTAAAATAAAACTGTATCGACTGGGATTTTAATGTGAACTTTCAATGCCTGTTGACCAAGATTACTCAATTTATTCTCAGAGATAGCTGTTGATGGCAAATTTTAGTAAGTGAAGTTTGCACTATGACTTGCTATGTAGGCATTCCATCGAAGCCCTATCAAAATAAGAAGTGTAAAAAAAGCTGGCACATAGCTTGTACTCCAAGATCTCCCAAATCCCTTACCACCTTAACCTACTTGTTATTATCTTGTTAAAAAAAAAAAAAGACTTTCTACTAGCATAATTTTAGAAATGATAAATAATTCTCTGTTCCACACCAGAAAACTTTCTCTAGATGCTAACAGATTTCTCATCAAATTCAGTGTTTAATTAAAAAGGAAAGCAGTAATTTTCTTCCCTTAGTTTTTTGTCTGAAGAAACAGTTTAAAGGTAGTAACTTGTTTAGTTTTCTGGTTTAGAAGCAAAATAATTGATCACATGATTATTAATATTCTTACAAGCAACAAAATGCTACAGTTGTTGCTTCATCTTCTTCTTAGTACGTCCTGTAAGATAGGATAATATAGTTGCAGTAAAACAGTCTGTATCATCTGAAGACCATTTCAAATAGAGGAAGTTTGGCTTGGATGAGAATTCCAAGCTTAAAGATGAGGTTTTCTGGGAATGTGGCCTTCACTTTCACGATTGCCTTCTTGGCAGAATTTTTAAAGTACGAAAATCAGATCAAATGCATTTTGCTAACCATCATTATGACACAATTTCCAGGACAGAAATTGTAGATGAAACTACAAGTCTTTGCAAAGCTGTTTTCACTCTTCCTTAAATGAAAACTAAAAATTACCAACATTAGGATTCTAGGTTTTAACGATAATGAATTTTAGGCATTTATGAGCCTAGAATGAAATGTTTTCCATATTCACTTATATCAATAATTAATATATATTATGAATATGACACTATAGATGTCTACACATTTTTATGTTTGTTGTTTTTAGAAATGCCCATAATTATTTAGATTATTTTATTAGAATATTTGGCTAACTGTGAAGACTAAAGTAAAAAAATCATGCGTAGGTTTAGTTCTTCAAAGGGAAATCTATTCTAGCGTAATAAAGCAGATGAATTAGCTTTATCTGAACTCAGATGTTCAGTGAACTGAAATTTCCCCTGTAAAGCAATGAGACTCTTGATGGCAGCTATTTTTTTTCTCTGTTTTTAGCGGCAGAAGAATTGTTTTGCAAAAAAAAAAAAAAAGAAGTTGAAGTACTTTAGGCAGGTGTTATATATAGATTATGCTTAAGGAATCTAAATAGGAATTGCAGCACATGGTAAAGATTTAGTAAATACTTTTCTAGTCCAAAATCAATGCCATTGATTGTCATTAAAGTGGCAAGCTAAAAACAATGAAGTGGTTTCTAATTTTCAGGCTCCTGCTGGAGTCTGCTCTCTCTCTTCTTTTTTCCAGTTAAGAGCATCATTAAATGGTAAGAGCAAACAGCATATTGAGAGGCCAAGTGTTTTATTAATTCATCATCAGAATTATCTTAGCACATTAATATTAATAGCCTCAAATTGGATTTCATTTAGGAGGTGAAATAAATATGCTGATAGTAAAAGCCTACATAGCCAATGAATCTTTTGAAATGGCACTTAGACAAAGCAGTGCTCAAAAACAGATTTGATAAGTTATGCTGACTTCCTTTAGCATAGGGGCACCTTCCAGGTAGAATTTCATTCTAATCTGGAATTCACGGAAATTTTTAACTTCTGAAGAGGGCTCACTTCCTCTTTTGGAAGTTTTTTTCTTAAATCACTGAGGCAGAAGTGGACATGCATCCTTTTATCTAACACCTTTCTTATTCCCTGACTGTAGTAGACTATCAGATCTAAAAAGCTTATGCTCTGTTCTTCATATAGTGTATGGTTACATATCTCAGAGTATTATTTTATATTCCTACTTGCTTTGAATCACAACTAGGTGTATATTTTTTGTCTCATCCTTATAAAAATTTCTAGTCATAGACTTATTTTGTAACTGTTTGCAGGGAGAAGTATTATCCCTAAGAACATAAAGTGTCTCCCTTTGCAAGGATGCCGCATGGCTGAAGAAGAAGATGAGAGAAATATTAAAGATGATGCTGTAGCTTTCAGTTGGCTAAAGGTATCAAAAAGGACACCAAATACTTCCTTATCAGGTGAGTCAACAGTGATAGCTCAGGGCTTCCCTCTCCCTTCTCTCATCCAGTAAACCAGATGCTTTCAATACTTTCATGTTGCTAATGCTAATACATCAGCTAATACTACTGTTCATATGCTAGTCTGTTGTAGTAGGCACTTGACGGGGATACGTGCTGTACGGGATAGGCCTCTCCCTAAGCACAGTGAAAAGGTGCTGTTGTGCTCAGACAGACTGTCCTTGCTAACGAAGTAAACAAGATAAGAAGGCGAAGGAATGAGGAGACAATAGGAGTCAAATAAGGAATTGTGGTAAGGGGCTAACATCCAGTATGGACGAATCAGGACAGGGCACGATAGCGTAAGTAAAGGTATATAAGCTGTACTTAGTAGTGAATAGACGCCATTTTACTGCTCATCGTATTGGTGTGCATCTGCAGTTATTTGGTCCTGATCAGGTAATTGGTCGGTGTGCGCAAGAGGGCTAACACAGGAGGCTAACATAGTTGCTGAAGGCAACACTAGTCTGAGAAAAATGGGCACTTGAGGGGAAAATGCTCACTCTTATGCTTATATCTATTTTAAATAAGGTGCTACAACTGCATTCTAGCATCCTATCTAATTCAACACTTTTGCAGGAATGGTAGATACAGGCAAGACAGGGAAAGTCTGCAGTGACATTCACTGCTCAGCTATTTCCTGCTGCTTGTGGCTTCTTCGCACTTCTGTTTGTTGAGGATCTTTATCACACGGAGATGACCAAGTCACAGCACCTTTCAGTCATTCAGGGAGCCCACCCTTGTTGCCCAAGGCAGCCATAAGGCTTCCTGATTTCTGAATGATGCAAGCAGGGAGACATTTGTCAGACACAAAAAGAGCATGTTCTTAGGGGTCTAGTAACTGGAACCACTGAATACTGAAAGACTTAATTTTTCTGTTCTTCAGTCCTTCTCAAGAGAAGCCTTAAAACAAAATTGCACCACTGAAAATGTAACATTGCACAGGAAACTGAAGTCATGTTTTGAGTCAGAATCCATTCTCTGTAGTGGGTTTCACTTTGTGACCAGTATTTAGGGACTGTAGAGTCAACTTGGAATTGGCATTGGAGACTTGCTAGCTGGAACTTGCTAGTATAACAATCCATTGGTGTATATAATTTTCTGTATGAAAGATAGGGATGTGGGATATTTTCTTGCTTATCCACCATGTGGTTTATGTGAGCAGAGATGGAAAACGTAGGCAGAGGATTAATCAGATACTCTTTCTTGAAGCCATAGCATGGATAACAGAACTGCGACACAATTGAGAGCATTAGGGATCCGGCTTGCCTTCACACTGTCAAGCAAAGCAACTAAAGGAGACTGAAGAACATGACTCAATTCATGCATTTCTAACCTAGTCTATTTCAGTTCTATATGATAACTTTTGTTTACATTTTTATGAAGTCCAGCTAAAGTAAATATGTTCTCTTGATTTTTCTATATTGATTGAAACTGTTTCATTTAAATAGGAGAATAGGAGGAAAGCAACTGTGATCAGAAGAGAGAACATCCAGATCCATACTTTGTCTCCTCCCAGGAAAATGACAGTAAAACTACCCCAGAGAGGAGACTGGTGCTTAGGAGAAATGCACTTGAGTATCCTGCCTTCATCTTGCAAGCTGTTCTACCAAATAGTTATGAATGAAGGCTAAGGTGTGACTGAATAGATTTTAGCACCGCACAGAGGGAAGGAAGCTCTGGCATTTACAAAGTGCCCATGACAAGGTGTGGCTGCCTATCTTAACCTTTAATTTAACTAACAGAGAGATTTTGCTCCCTCTGTTCATAACAGTCTGAGGTGAGTTACTTTTATATCCATAGATCAGTTTTGTTATTGTTGTTGTTTTGTTTTTTATTTATGTATTTATGTATTTATTTATTTTATTTATGGCTGAGGGTACTACATATCCCTCAACAAAAATATGAGGGAAGAATGAAGATTTGTTAGTTCTTGAGGCACAGATGCTAGTAAACAATAGAATCTGCAATCTGAATTGGTCCAAAGCCTGAATCTCACTTCAAAAGCCTAGCTTTATATGCTGCATGAAGATTTTGTCAAGAGTTTAGTTCAGCAGACTGCTACACTGTACAGGAGAAAATGGAATCACTGTTTCCATGCATGATAAGAGTTAAACAAGAATGAAGGTGCATCTGTAAGGACTTTTTTTTTCCCCTCTTTTTTTTTTTTTTTTTTCTTTTACCACTAGAAACATACAAGGAGATTACTCTTGTGGCTGTGGCTGTGGATTGAGAATTGCAACATGATTCCTGGCAGCGCCACAGATTTGTTGTCTATTCTCTTAATTTGTCCATGTTTTGGATCCCAACTGACATCACAGAACGATTATTTCTTTAATGCAACCACAATGAACTTTCTTTAATGTTAGTGAGGGGCTTTGAATCACTGGTGAACAGAGCCATGCAGGACCCTTGAGACTTTTAAATTATATAAGTTTTATGTAAGTCATCTTTGTCACCTCAGAATATCTGGGCTATTCCCCACCAATGAACTAGACTTGTAGCCTGCAGACTTTCAGACGTGATAATGAAATTGTGGATTCAAAACATTTATCTGCCAGTCTGTATTGGCGTAAGCCTCAAACATTGTTCTCAGGCTAGCACTCTTGAAATTTATTATGAACTTAAAAGAACTTCCCAACAGCCTGCCATTATTACTAGAGAAAGAATGTACAACAGGGACTGCCATTTAGGCCGCCATTTGGAATAACATTTAGGAGCTACTGCCTGGAGTTGATGTCCAGAATAATGAGGCTGACATTAAGAGGACCCACCCAGCAAGCAGAGGCAGAAGTAATCTAATTATTGCTTCTTTCTTTCAGACTTCTCCACTTCTATCTTTCCCTGGCTTTCCTCCAAAATAAATTACTCTAATTGTAGCAAAAAAATTGGAATTCAGAAGAGTTATTCTGTCTAGTTTGTGAACTGGTATTTTCAAGTTTCCTTAATGACTAATATAATGGAGAAGTTATTATCAAAATATGCAGTGTCCAGACTGTATTAAAGCTCTCTTAGGACCTGGTTTAGTATCTGTTTCAGTTCAGCCAAACCAAACACAGCATGTTCAAATAGATAATCTCTTGATTCCTACTTCTTGGTGTTTGTTTCCCAAAGCACAGCACAGAATCATAGAGCCAGTAAGATGTTATTGACTGTCTTCCATGGTGCTGATCAGTGCAACAGCAAGCTATTCATATGTCACACTATGAAAATCAAGAGGCTCTTTGTTGTCCATTGCTCCTCTCCCGAGGCAGACAACAAATGACCAGTTGTCTATGAAGCTATAAATAAGACTGGCCATGTCTTGTCCTCTCTTTAGTCACACAAGCTCCTCTTTTGTATGACATTTTTATTCTCCCTTCCATTCTTCATTTTTTCACCAAGGTAATGCAACACACTCAGAGTCAGAAGGAAAATCCATTATGCTGTTTACACAAAAGCAGATAGTGCTAGGAAGTTTCTCAGAGCAGTAATTTTTCAACAATGTGCCAGAAACTCTACTTGTACACTTGACGCAAAACAAGTGGTTCCTGCTCCTCCTCCTTGAGGAAGTTAGACTCATAAAATCATAGAATTAATCATAGAGTTGTAGAATAAAGTTCTGTGTGTTTTCCACATTTTTAATAGAAACTCAGTACCTGCCCACCAGAGAAGATCTGAATAACTAATGAAAAAATTAATGGGATTACAATCTTATAAGGACTAAGGAAAGTAAAATTGTTTGACAGAGGAAGTGACTCCCATTCATATGACTTAGATCTTTAAACTATACAGGCCTACATAAACTGGAGAGCAAAGATAAAAGTTTCACTCTGAAATACTCTCAATTTAAATCTCCAATACTGAATTTACAGCTTAGATGAATATGTTGAGATTTCTCTTCAGCTTAAGTCTTTGCATAGTTTATAGATGATGGCACAGACAGGGCTAAAATTCTCTGCAGCTGCCTTTTGTTTTGTAAAACAAGGCTCTGATTTCACACGTAAATCCACACTTCAGAAATATTCAATCTGTTTCTCATTAGCATGTTGATGGTTTGATACGTTTTGGCTGCCAAGCAGAAATTAATGAGTTAGATGTCAAACTGGCTACTCTAGCCTCATGGTCAAATGTAGTTGAGTGTACACTGTTGTGCCATAATCAAATCTCCTTCAGGCCATAGAGATTCACAATAAAAGAAAACAGGAAAACCAAACCTGATCTAAATTGTATTGAGTGTGACAAGGAAACTTGAAAATTAACAATGCTGTGAGGAAATTAAAAATCACTTCTTTTTAAGAATGTCAAATAGCCCTAGTTAAATGGGCAAGCAAACAAACAAACAAAAAAAATCACATATGAATGATTATAAAAATTGATGCTAACTGACTCTCAAACTATTGATTATTCGATTAGGTTAGATTCACAGCTCTGTAGTTTCCTATATTCTTGTGCTCTTTTTGTAGATGGGATAACAGTTGCCAGCTTCCACTCCCCAGATTCCCATGACCTTTAAGAGTGGTACAGCTATATGTCCATTAATTTCTTCAGAACTCTAGGCTGAATCTTGTCAACCACATGGACTTATGAATTGTTAAAGCTGTTTTCGTACAGTACTGGTGACCACAGATAGATAGAAAGTTATCAGTCCTGCAAGCCTGGTCCTCTAACTCCAAGCTCCAGGCAGCCCAAGATCTACCGTAACTATTCAATACTGAGGCAAAAAAACATTAAATGCCTCCTTATTTCTCAGATGATCATGACCATCCTCTGCAGGTATCAGTCCAATGTTTCCCTTTGACCTCCTCTTGCTATTGAGATACTTGAAGAGCCTTTTTGTTGTCTGACACCACGGTGGCCAGTGTGAATTTAAGTTTTCATAGTCTTTTCTTGTTTTCTCCCTGCCAACGTGAACTTCAGCTCTGTACTGTCCATGTGAGCCAAGACATCGCTTGCAGTGGGTCTTTTTCCTGTCCTTGTTCAGTCATGCTTTCTGCCCTGCTTGCTTGACATGTGGCAGAGCTGTATTGCCTGCTCTTGGGCTTTTAAGCCAAATCTTGTGGAAACCTAAACCCTCTAAAGTAGATTCACAAGGATTATTGAAATTCTCAAGGAGTACTGCTTATTGAGAAACTTAAAATTGACTCATCTACAGTCCCAACATATGTCTGGGAATGTTTCCATTGTGTTTCTCAAGCAAACAGATTTATAGAAAGTAATCAGATCCTGTCCCAACTTCTGTTTCATTATAATACCTCACCTGATCCCTCTTGGAATTGAATTGTTCATGGCTATATGCATTTAGATTGCTTAATCATTGAGAGAGATTTCCAGTCCTCTTCTCACTTGTTTTAGCTGCATTCTCTAGCAAAGGTTCATCTAATTTGTCTATAAACAATTGTGATTTCACACTTTGTCCTAATAAGACTTAATAATATTCTCCAATTCTTACTGCAGAATTCTTGATCTCCCTAAACACTGGAAATGGACTGCAAGTGGGATATCTGAAAGTTATATAAGAATTCAGATAGTCCTTTCACTGAGATGACTAGTAGTAATATTAGTGCTAATTTTTATGGGAAGGATACATTTTTACACTTCACAACTGGGGTCTGCTCATGCAATTTTTATACTCCTATGAAATGTATTCTCAAAATTTGCAAGAGTAACTGTCAAGGAAGAAGTAGAGTTATATATAGTAGCTAGCAATGCAAAAAGGAAAAAACAAAACAAAACAAACAAACAAAAAACCTTAAACCAAAAGACAAATACCAACAATGCAAAATTAAATTATTGTGCTGAAATATTAGATTGATGCATTCACAAAACTCAGTGATAAGAAAGCAGGGTCAGAGGAGAAAACCTCAACTGATTGTTTTGCAAATCTATCATGCAAACTACAGAACTACATTCCTTGCATTGAGCAGCAGATGTGAAGAAAATGATTGAGAGATTCCATATGCTGAAAGAAGAACATTATTTAAATATCAGCAAAAGGTGTCTAGAGACTTTTCAGAAATAATTGCGGAGTGGCAAAGTCTTTGGCTACAGCAAATGAGGACAAGCCCAAATGCAGCAGCCATGGACACAAAAACAAAAGAAAAAAAATCTGCTTACCTTTGGCTCCATCCCTTTCAGTCACTCAGGTACATTGCATACACCTGGGTTGGCCCTGCCTTCCCACCAGATGCTCAATCACTCTTTCAGGCCGTGACTTAGCATTTCCGCTATGGATGTTAAAGAGTGCTGGTCCCAAGATGGATCCTGAGGAACATCACTCTTCAAAAGTTAGTGAGCACTCAAGAATTGTTTCAAGGTAAACACAAAACGAAACAAAACAGAAAAATACATTCAATGAAGCAGAATATTATAAGATTAATCAATTAGAATTTATAGTAACTCAATGGCTGTACCAAATATCATCAACAATAACATAAGAAATATTTAGCCAAAAGAGAAAAAAATACCTGTGGTCCTTGCAAACATCATTTATTGATTGAACTTGATTTGTCGAGTGTTTTATGTATCTAGAACTAGAGTCAGACTTTGAGTAGTACCAGACTCCGTGGTGTAAGGGAATTATGCTACAACACTGTATTTGTTCTTCCTTACTCTTTGAGGAGGCAAGTCTTTTAGACATTTCATTTCCCTTGCCATCTTAACAACATAAACTTAGGTATTTTTGTAGGAAAGCACACGCAAAAAATACAATGTGGCTCTTCAGCATATTAATTCTTACTGCAGTCTACAAAGTAGAAATTCAAGGTTAAATATAATTAAGTGGTGTCCTGAGCATAGTCGATTTTAGATCAAATTTTGACTGCTTTCTTGTATCAGAACTCTTTCTGTTGTTTCTTAGTCCTGCTGTATGGAAAGAGTGGAAAGTTCTGGTCAAGATTTCAGTGCAGTGTTATAGACATGCTGAAAAAAGATATGTGCACAATTTGGCAGATATTTTTAAACTTTCAGAACTGCTCTCTAGAAGGCACAAGTTTTGTTAGAACAATGTTTATTAGATAATATTCTAGAGTAACAAGCTCAGAAACTGCTATAAGTACGCCTCAAAGCCTTTGTAATGAGTACTAAAGGTTATTAAAGACAAAAGAATGTAATACAACAATACAATCCCCAACAGAAGTTACTGGCAATCACTCAAAAAAAGAAATATCTTACAATGTATCTAGGACCATCATCAAATTGAAAGGAAACTTAGGATAGGGGAATAGTCTTATTTACTTGCAACATTATACTGAATATGGAATCTACAACATGGGAAGAATTGTTTTCAGAGCATTCTTAATGCAATTTAAGATGTTGAAAACTGGGAAGTGAACAGAATCTGGAACACTGAAGAGAAAAATGGAAATTAGAGGATTGACAAATCTCTGAAAACTTTGGTATGCAGAAGAAATTTGACCAGATGACAGCATGGTTCTGGACAGACTTATTCCTGAGGAGTTAAAAGTATACATTTAGGTAGCCGGAATTGTTTCTGACTCTAGATAATCCACAAATAAAAAAATCTGTTGAAATTCTGTTGAAATTCTCTATAATTGATAAGATAAAAAGAAAACAAATCAAATGCTAAAACTCTGTACAAGGAAAAAAAAAAGAAAAAGCAAATCTAAAGAAAATAGCCTTGTTTATTTTGAGGCACAAGCAGAGTTCAAAGAAGTCTCAGTATTTTCAAGAACTGTAGACATACACTGAAACTGAACAAATACTTTGTAATGAATAATTTATTGTTCATATGCAGAGGTCTGGTAATGGCCCTTTAAAATTCAGTCAAACTCTTAGTTTTGGAAGTCTGAGCATCCAAATTTCAATTCAAAAGCTGTAGTACCAAGCAAAAGAATAGGATATTAGTACCTAGAATGCTTGATAGTAACAATTCAAATAAGAAGGTGAATTTTGTGCATTGCTGCAATTTTCAATGCACTTGAAACACAACAAAACACAACAAAAGCATTTTCTTTCATAATAGCATTTAGGTATAAGTACTGTCCACTTTCTTGCATTAATTTCTGCATTTGGGATCTGTCTATCCATATTGATTGATGTATCAGGGGCTTCTTACAAAGCACATTGGTTTCTTTTCAGTATAGTGAAGTACACAGATCCAGAATGATAAATACTATGTCTGATCATTGTTTCTAATTAGATAAATGGATATTTTATTAGATTTTCTAATAGTATGCTACAGACATGCTACAATGAAGCCATGCAAATCTTCAGCATCTTTTAACTTTGAACACCAGATGATTAAGCATCTCTTTCAGTCTTAATCTAAGTCTTTTTCTCATTGAATAGGCTGATTAGTTTTAAAGTGAACAAATTTCAGATAACATACCTAATTAACTCAGTAGTATATTGTTTATTTTTTTAAGTGGAAAGCATTTCATTTATAATTCTCCTACTTTCTTACTCATCGGAAGATATTTGACAATTTTTCTCTATTGCTGTACATTATTCCTTTTTGAGCTTCTGACTTGTACATATGATAATTTTAAAAAATATAAACTTCAGTATTAAAAGAATATAAACTTACATTTTTAGAGTGCCTAACAGGAAGAATTTCCATAATGCTCCTGGTGAATAAAGTTGTATAAAAATCCGAACTAATAGGCACAAAACCTGTACTGAAGTGATGTTTGACCTCCAGGACTTTGCGTAGTCATTGCTGTAACTGTATGCAGCTATGGCAGAGCTGTAAGAACACTCTTTTTTTTTTTTTTTCTTTTTTTTCCCCTGTGGTGTGGGTGAAAAGCAGACACTAGAAGGCTAAGCAAAGAGAAGCAAAGGATTTGAATAAGATATGAGAAAGACACAGGCATATCTGTTACTGCAAGAGGTAATCTGTAGTACACTGAAGCCTACAGAGACGTGGTGTGAAGAAGAGGCCCCAAGGGACTTCTAATTCATCCAAATGAAATTAACTGAAATAAGATTTGTTGTCACCCATCTTGTGAATTCAGGGTGCTCAGTTTTCAAATCCAGCTGTTTACACATGGTATGTCATTAGAAAGAAAGGAACACTGCATAAAACCAGTGCTGTCTGGGGGTTTGCATAGCAGCCAATCATTTTGTTATACTGATGTATTTGCAAAATGTTATTAGAAATCCTCAATAGCTGGGAAACCCTCCACCAAGACACTTAAACATGGTTTCAGTGCAGGGTCCGGTTTTCCAAGCAAACCAGAAATAGTTAACTATAAGAAGTTATCAATGGAGAGTAACAAAAATGTTGCTTTCATCCCAAGATCTGTCATACCAAAAGTCTTTTTCTAGCTAGAGGATATGATGGAAAAATATAGCTACTTCCCATAAAACCTTGCAAAAAAAGAGGAGGACAGCAAATCATAAAATACTGGAAAGTTATATCAATGGAAATGCCAAGCAGCTTTGCCACAGTGGAGGGGGACAAAATTTTTTGATGTTTCTTTCCTCTGTTGCTAAAGACTCTGAGCTGAATTCTGAACTCTGTACTTAGTTTGAGCCACTGAGAGTTAACTTCACAGATAACATTATCTTTTCCTAGAAGCTTCCTTACAAGTGATAGTGAGATTGTTCATAAAGGCCTCATGACATAGGAATCTCACATCTTCTCGATGCCTCTCACTTTTGCTTGGAAAGGACTAGGATGCTGACATTTAATCAAGCATCTGGGGCATCCTATCTCTCCGCTAAGCATATAGGAGATAAGCTTGTATGTGTACAGAAGGTACATGCTCTAGACAACCTCGAAGCACACATTATAACACAGGATGGAAAAGGAATGAGAAGACTGAATGAAGCTGAGACACACTAAGGACAGCTGTAATTTTCTATGAATATTTAACAAAATCACTGAATCACAGAATCTCTAAGAGAACTCTAGAGAATCATCTAGTCCAAACCCCTTGCGTAAGCTTGGGTCAACCAAAACCAGAATGCAAAGCACCATTCTGAGTTGCAATTTGGCTGTTTCCAGTGTTGGAGAATCCACAACCGCTCTGGGCAGACTGCTCCAGTGAATGATCATCTTCACAGTTAAACAGTTTTTCCTGATGTTAAAATAGAACTTCCTGTATTTCAGTTTGTGCCTCTTACATTTTCACTGTGTACCACTGTAAAGAGTCTGGTCCAATCATCTTTACACCCTCCCATCAGGTGTCTATTCACATTTGTTAAGATCCCCTTTGTGAGAGGCTTCTTCAAGGCTATACAAACCCAGCTTCTTCAGCCTCTCTTCACACGTCAGATCATTTTCAATGTGCTTGATTGGACTTCCTGCAGTAAATACATACCGTTTTTGTACTAGGGAGCTCAGTGCCATACACATTACTCCAGATGTCTTCTCACTAGTGTTGAGTGGAGTAGAATGATCGCTTCCCTTAATTTGGTGGTGTTGATTTTCCTAGTGCAGCCTTGATGCTGCTGGCCATATTTGCTTCAAGGGCAATGCTGGCTCATGTTCCACCATGCCTGGTGTCCACCAGACCCCCAGGATAATTTCTGCAAAGTTATTTTCCATCTGGTTACCCTCCAACCTGTTGAGGTTTCTTTGGATGGCAGCACAAACATCTGATATATTAACTATTCTTTCTTATTTGTTCTTATTTTCCTTAAGCTTGCTGAGAGCACGTTCTGTCCATCATCCAGCTCATTAATGAAGTTGTTAAATTATATTGGCTCTAGTACTGGCCCTTGGAGTACACCACCACTGACTGGTGTCTTGAATTTTTGCCACTTCTAATCACAACTGTTTTATCTTGTCAGTTCATTGAACTTTCAGACCATTTCATTCTTAATTTATCTAGTCTATACTTCAACTATTTGTCGATGTAATGGCTATAGTAAACAGGGTTGTAAAACTCATTAAAGTCAAGACAAGCATTATTCAACAATCTTTCATCATCCACCAAACTAATAACGTAATTGCAGAAAGTTTTCAGGCAGATCAGACATGATTTCTCTTCCATCAAACCATGCTTACTTCAGTCACCTTCTTGTACTTAATATTTTTGTAAATTTGCCCCAATATCTTTCCAGGGTCAAGGTGATGCTGACTGATATGTATTTCACTGTCTCCTTCATCTTGTTCTTCTTGAAGATAGTGGCAACATTTATTTCTTCCAATCCACAGGAACCTCCTCTGATTGTCATGATCTTTCCAAAATAACTAAGAATGACTTTGGCAAGGACATTAATTACTTTCCTTAACATTTATGAATTGTTGAGTGCTGTGGACTTAAATATGTTCCACTGACTTTAATAGTACTTTACTTCACCCAAACAGGTGGTAAGTCTTTATTGCTTCAGTTTACCTTTGATTTCAGGGGCCTGAGATCCCTGATGGCTGGTTCAACAAGAATGAGTGTAAGAAAGCATTGAGTACCTCAACCTTTTTTGTGTAGTGTGTCACAGATGGGTCCACTTCGTCCCTAGTCTTCCTTTTGTTGTTCAGAAGTTTACAGAATCCTCTCTTGTCCTTCACAATCCTGACCAAATTCAATAACAGCTGTGTTTTGATTTGCCTAACCTAATTCCCACATTTTTGGGTAGTGTCTTCCACTTTCTATGTACTTCCTTTTTATATTTGATGGTAAAGAGCTCCTATGACTTTTGCTTTATGTGTGGAAATTCCTGCATTTGGAGGTGATTTGAAAAAAAAAACAAGAACCAGCTTTCCTGGACCCCAATTCTCTCCATAACTCTCTTCTGTTAAACTCTTCCAAGCATGTCCCTGAATGTTACATGGTCTGTTCTACTCAGATATGCAGTCATGTTTTTTGCCTTATTCCATTCTCTCTGGATCCTTAACTCTACCATCTCTTGCTCAGTGCACCCAAGGGTTTCCCTGTTCTTCACATCTGCCACAGGGTTTTCCCTTTTTGTAAGTAAAGTTCAGAAGGGCACCTGCTGTTGTCTAATCATCAGTTACCTGTGTTAAGAAGTTGGTATCAATGCTCTCCACATTTTCTGTGTTGCATATATCCAAGTAGTTAAAATACCCTGTGAAGACAAGAACACGTGATTGTGAGGCTTCCTTGTGTTGCTGAAGAAGGGCTCATAGACTTTTTCTTCCCACTGAGGGAGTATATAGCAGAAAGCCACAACATCATGCATATTTATCTGCCCTCTGCCCTCTAAGCCACAAGCTCTTGACTGGTTCATCCCAAAGCAGAGCTCCATGTCTTCAATTTTTTCATATAAAAGGCAACTCTCCTCATCTTCCCAGCTTGTCTTTCAAAACCATCCTGTGCCCATCCATTGTAGCACTTTAGTTCTAGGAGTCTTTCTGCCACATCTCTGTGACAGATAGCTTGTAAGTACATACAGACCTCAAATTCCTCTTGTTCTGCATGCTGCATTCATTATATTTCTGGCACTTTAGATAGTCAGCCAGTCATACTGATTTCCCTCCCAGAGCTGCAAGAGCTTTCCATATAATGCTGCTGTCTTGGCACTTCCTTATTAGAATGCATATGCTTGAGGTGGACTGCCTTTGCATAATTTGACTACTGTCAAACACTGAGGTTTTACTCTAATAATTTTCCCTCAAAGTATTCAGTCAGCCATCTGACAGACATTTGATAGATATTAATTAAATGTATGAAATAACATATTTGACAAGTGTTTATTGTTGTTTGTCTCTCCAAGAAGAATCTGGCTCAGAAACTGTCCAAAATATGAAGTTGTTTTGCTGAATATACATTTAAAGATTTTTTTACAGAATATGTTGCATAGCAATTTTGTTAGCAGTTAATATGGACTTCAGGATGAAGAACACAAGATACTGAAGAAACGTTTCGCCTTAGGTTGTAAGTTTTTGTATCTAACCAAGAATGAGTGTGTGCATTTTTGAAAGGGAAGTTTGAGCATACAAAGTTTTAAAGTTAAAAAAAGAGCAACAACAAAACCATGCTTTCTCCTTCTGACCTATAAGCTGAACACAGCTATTTCCCACATGAGAGAGACTAAAAAAGTAGCCAGCTATTGGATCAATAATTAGTGTCAAAATTATGAAAGATCAAATCTATTATATCAGTTGTATCATGGGTTAATTTGTCATTTCAAATGAGTAATAAAAAATTAAGGTTAGTTAACTTACAGATACATATATTATACATATAAATATAGGTTTTTTTGTTGTTCAGTATGCAGTTCTTATAGCTCCCCATTCTTTAACAAAAAACTTCCCAATTTACAGACTGAACAAAACTCAGCAAATTGGCTCCTTAGGTTCAGCTCTCCTTCAGTTGTCTCACCCAAGACACTATAAAGAAGTGCCTTGTAGGCTTTAGCTGTGAACAGTATGCTCTGATCTACTCCTGCAACTTCACAATATTTGAACTTTCTGTTTCCCAGGGCACTGCAAAAACCTTTTGCTCCTGTTACTCTTGAAATAAAAAGCAGTGTTCTTTATGAATTTTTAACATAGCACACTTTTCCTGCCAGTGCTTTCAGGCAAGTCACGTCAGTATCTGGACACTTGGATTTGAAGCTCAAAGCCTGACTGCCTCTATTTGTAAACAAGTGTGAACAGCATGAGCACAGTAGTGTCACTTCCCAGTAAATTCAGTGTTAAGAAATTACAAATGTATGTACTATAGAACTGTTTGACAAAGCTGTATTGAAATACATTATTCATAGTAATCTTTTTCAAAACCTGACATTTTTTAAAGTTTTCAATTTTGTGCATCATAAAATTGTAATGTTGGTTTTGAAAATGGGAAAAGCATCAACAACAGAAAACCTAATGTGTGTAGCCTTTTTGCTTTCAAAGAACCTTCTGCAAAGAAACAAAGCTGGTTGCTTTTTTCTCACCTTAAGGACTGACTGCTCACTTTTGTCTAATTATGGCAAAAGAATTACGTCTGATCTTTATTTGCTGTGGCAACCCAACCTTGCGTTTTGTGTGTGTGTGTGTGTGTGGTCAGGGAAAGTAGTGTGTCGAGACTGGATTATAAAATCAGTTCTAAGCCTTTAACCCCCATCAGAACACTGAATAATTGAGAGGCCTATGGACAGTGACATTTATGGAAAAGCAGGAAAATAGATGTCTATTGATGGGGCTGTATTTCTGATCATAGTTCATGGCTTCTTTCAGTGGTGGAGTTAACATTACCTGCTTGATGTCAGGTGCTGCAGTGATTGCTGCCAGATGGTCCCATGATGATGGTCTCAAGTCTCCTGTGCCCATGATAGCTCTTTTGCTGGTATGATCAACATAATTCAATCACTGTCAGTACTTATTTCTCCCCTGTTTCTCCATGCTAGTCACTTGCTGACTTTTCCCATCTGTACTCTTTGCTTCTGAAAGATATTAGCACAAGGGGTGATAAAAGTTAGCATTTGCCAACTTCAATCTTAATAAACTTCAGGTTTTGCTTTGTCTTCTTTTCCACAACTGTATATATGTTACTAAATACATATAAACTATGTATTTAGTTTGATTTGTAAGAACTGCACTCTGAATGTAGGGAAAGTTTATGTGCTTGAATGTATCATTGTGACCTAAATAAAATAGTCATTCTGTTGAGTTTTACTAACTCATTGAATTATATGTCTTCTATCTAAAGACTTTTTATCACAGTTTTGAAAAGCTAAGTGGCTGTTACAAATCTTATCTGAAGCAGGCATTACAGATTTTATAGAGTTCACTTTATGTATGCTAAATATTAATTCATGACTTTTTAATTTTTAAAATATTTTATTTCCTTTACTGGGAAAATATTACACTGTATAAAAGTAGCTTTACTGTTTTCTACTCTTGCTAAAATAAATGATTATTTACTTTGCTCTCTTAATTCATTAAAAATTGCTGCGAAGAGCCTGTGGAAAATAACATCTGAAAAAGAGAGCAGTTCCAGTGTTCATGCCTCTGTCTTGTACTGTAACCTGCACCATAAATGCTCTTTTCCTAGCTGCAGAGCCTGGCACTGCAGTAAAATCAGATCAGATCTGGAGCATATGTATTGATGTGGGGAAAGAGATGTTGTCTTTTTCTTCCTATTACCTTCCAAAACTCTTATCACCCCCATTGTGGTATACCTCCATAACTTGATTTCTTATTTTTGTATTGCTTTTATGAAGGTATTCAATGGTACTGTCCATCACTTTCTGACAGCTTCTTCTGACAGCTTCAGCTTCTCCCATTTGATTTACGCTGTAGACTGACAAATTTATTCTCCATTTCAAAGTAACATTTAAAAAATTATGTAGTACAATAATGATCTTTTCAATGCCAACTTCTGAGAACTCCCACAAATGATATCTGTTAATTAATAGTCTCCATAGCATAGTAGTCATTCTATCCAGAAGTCATGCTACTTTGGGTGCCCTGAAACTATCTACTACTGTCTATCTTTTCACTTCTTACTTGTTTTATTGAACAATGAGAAATTACTTCCTTCAGTAGTTCCTCCTGCTAAAAAACAACCTATTTATTTATTTATTTATTTATTTATGCCTTATCCACATTTATAAAAGCAATAATTGTGCAACTGATAATTACATCAGAGTTGAAACAGAATGCATAAGCAGGGAACCAGTTGTCATAGTTCCCAGTGTGTTAAGATGCACTGGTATGTACATAAGTATACAGCCTCCTTTTCACTCATGACAATTTACAGCCTTCTGTGGCTACTCTTAGATGCTGTTAGTTGCGCAGTTGTCTCTGTCCCTGCTAGCCCAGTTGTTCTGAGAGACACTGAAGTAGCAAGTAGCTCATGAGTATAAGATACACGTTAATTTCACACTTCATAAGGTACACGTGTTTTACTAGTGTCTCCTTCAGCATAACACAGCTATATACAGAATCGTATATATACTGAAGATAGTACTTAGATGTAAATACATCTTAGATATAGATACCTCTTAAAGAAATATAAATCTGCAGCTATACCTGAAGCTATAAAATGAAACATTTTATATATATATAGCTTTTGACATATATATTATATCTGCAGTATGTAGTGTGTATATAGTGAATAACTGCTTCTGTTTGTATTAGTACCTTCATTTATACCATAATGCATTACTAATACCTTAATTAATACCCCATATATACATATAAATAAATAAATAAACATACACATATATGCATACGCATATATTCATATGGAGAGACCATACGTATAAAATCTATGGATTAAGCGTTAACATCTACGGCAGAATAGGCAGTCTTCTCTCCAATATGAATGTGCACTGAAAAAATCCGTTACCAGAAAAGGTTTTAGAGAGAGATTTCCAAATGCAGAGTGGGGAGCTGACAAAGAACATTTTTTCATTTGTGAAGATGACAAAGCACTGGCACAGGTTGTCCTCAGATGTTGAGGGGGTCTGCCATCTTGGAGATCTTCAAAAACCATCTGGACTTTGTCAAGGGCAACCTGTTCTGGGTGACCCTGTTTGAACAATGGGTTTGGACCAGATGACCTCCAGAGGTCCCTTCCAACTTCAGCCATTCTGTTATTTTGTTACTTTGAGGCCAGTCGGCAAATGACATAAATAAAACACAGAGCCAGAAAATGTTGAAAGGAAGTGTGTATGTCTAGCAACTGTATACCATTCAAAACTCCAACTGATATGAAAAATACATAGTGCATACCCAACCATCACCATTCAAAATGAAAACTTTGCCCTTTTTACTGTTTTTACCTCATCATTTTTGAATAATTATTTTAAAGTTAGCTCATTATAAACACAATACAGACTTATTTATTATTTTTTAAAGTATTTCTGCCATTTTAGACAATTTTTCTTTTATACTGTGCCTGATAATTGCTGGAATAAATGTGAAGAAGAGACCAAAAAAATACTCAAAGCTTTCATCCATGCTTTATAGTATCTCACATTAAATTTATCACTTAATTTGCAAATTCAGTTATCAATATATATAAGAAAGAATACTGATACTCTTTGAGGGATAAATCTTCTTTATTAAGTAGGCAGAGCTCCTGCCCTAGAGATAGTCATAAGTGGATGACTGGACTGGATGGTCTTGGAGGTCTTTTCCAACCTTAATGACCCTGTGAGTATAGTGTTCTTTAGTAGCAATTATGATTCAGATGAGTTTTTAGATATGATGAAAGATCTTCACAATCTTCTGATTTTTCAGGATGCAGGTATAATTTCATTGACTGAAGAACCTAAATAATTTTTGCAGGAGTTTCATATCTTCTGTTGGCAATCCATTGACTTTCAGAAGCACTTCAAATATGAAGTCTCAATTTTCTACATCTTTGAGTATCTTGGCCAGATGCATTGGAGACTGCATATTCATTCATGAGCAACCATTCAGAATAGTATAATTGACAATGCCTGAGGTGAAGCTACTGAGAAGCAGTGATAAACTTTAAGTTCAATGAGCATAATAGCTGAATTACAGTCTCCCTAAAAGTGGTCCCTTCAGGTCTGATTTCCAGATTAACAGTGAATTTGATAGCAGTGTAGCAACAGCTGCACCTTGCGCTTTGTCTCCTCTAGGCATAAATGGACAGATCACAGCAAAGCACAGCACATGTGAGGTCTTGTTTGCAAAGGGCTGCATTAAGGATGTTGAAGTTAAAATAAATGTAACATCCAATTCAAAATAGTCTGCCATCCTGCTGGTGCAATGTACTGTTAACATAGTGAAGAACTCAGTAATGAGAGAAACTAGTTACTCCACTTCTCAGACCTCTATCCCATGAGGATTAATTAAGGAATGTTATTTGAAGACTTCTGAATGGTTAGCACACTGTTCCCATGTGTATTGTCCATTTTCTTGTGTTACAAGTAGAGATGGCACATAGATAATGCAGAAGTGTTTGCTGTCATATATTAATTAAGGCTTCAGTAAGTCTTTACTGCTTTCGCATATTGAGTCAGAAGACTGCCAGAATGTTTCCATACTTATTTCAGCAGAAATGGCAGTATCTGTAGTGTAATCTGGTCAAACTTGAGCACATAGTTACTCTTATTTTTCATCCTGTAGATAAAGTTTGGAATAGCACAGAACATTATTTTTACTGTAGAAAAGGATGGAACTTCAACTTACCGCCCATATAGATAGATGTGAACCTTTCTTTTCCTGATCTGAAAACTGTGACTGAAATATGCTGTCCAGTGATCAGTTGTCAGGACAAGGGATAATGGCTTTAAACTAAAAGAGAACAAATTTAAATTAGATATTTGGAAGAAACTCTTTACTATGAGAGTGGTGAGGTGCCGGAACAGGTTGCCCAGAGAAGCTGTAGATGTCCCATTCCTGGAAGTATTTAAGGCCATTTTGGATGGGGCCCTGAACAGCCTGACCTAGTGAAAAGCTGTCCCTGTCCATTTGTGTAAGTTCTTATCAAGTAATCAGCTTTCTTGTTAGAAAATAGCATATAGAGATATATATGTCCACAGGTGATTTTAGGAGTTAGCAGTATTCCTTAGAAGGCCGAAATTTATAGATGTAGTGTCCATAAGTTTGAAGTAGGTTGTAGCAATCAAAATACAAGGTACACTCTTTGTAACCAATGTGTTCATGGTATCCAGAATTTAGAAATTGTTGTAATCTAGATTAATAGTAGAACTTAGAGTTTAAAATAGCCCAGCTGTGTCCCTTATGGAGGGAAAGAGAAGGTAAAACCATCATAATAAAAGATGTACTGAGGTGTGGCTTAGATGCATTGTGGATAGCTCTGAACAAAACATAAGTTATCATCCTGTGACTTGGAAAAGTAAAGACAGTGTAAGAGTTCTGCACATGCTAGAAGGAGATACACTCAGAAAAGTTAGTTTAAAAAGACAGTTTTTCACTTTGCAAAATGTTACTGCTAGTTATAATGGATCAGATTACTCTCCCCACCCACTTTAGGTATTTTGTATAACTTTTAATCATTATTGTGTATAACCTGATAAGTAGTAATTGCAGTTACAGATGGTACACTTAATTACCTAAGTAAACCCAGTAACAGAACAGGTTTGAAGAAAAATTAGGAATACTTTGCTCAAGATTAAGACATCATTGAATTTTTTTTTTTCCCCATAAGAGGATGATACCATTGGTGCTGGAAAGTCTATACATTATTCGAAGTAAAAGTTAGTTACATCTTTTTCTTTTCACCCCAGCATATAATCTTCAGAGGTCATAGACTGTGACTCCTAGCATTTCAAGGCTCCTGCAATGGAACAAAGCCATGCTCAGATTTTTGCCTCCTAGTCTTGCAATCAAAATAATATTTATATTTCCATTTGAAGACCTACAGAAAAACTCACTTTTAAGAAACTAATATTCATTGGCATGATGACAAGCTTAAAAACATTTTAAATTTTTATTGATAATTTTCTTTGTTTCATTGCAGATTACACTGGATTAATTTGTTCTGAGTGAAATACTTGAGAATGTGAATTCATTTTTTTAAATCAAAAACATGGTAATTTCCACATCTGCTGCTAGTAGGACGTGTATCAAGATATTAGCTTCATTGGACAAGAGATGTGCAGAATTTACATGATTTACTGTCAAACATCATCTGTTGAATGAAAGCTCCTAAACTCCATATACTCCACTATCAGAGTTTGTGCTTCAACAGGTGCTATTCTAACTGGAAACATCAGAAAATAATTTTTAGTTTTCTAAGATAATGATTTACTTTGTGTCACAACATTTTAGTTAGAGAAACTGTCCTCATAGTATTGGCTAACAATTCATAGAAATCCTTAAATTTACTGGCAGGATAAATCCATGACCATAGTTATTTCATTAAAGACTGGGCTTCTTATTTTAGTCTGCTAGAGAATCAATGATTTTTTTGTTTGTTTTTGCTTGTTTTGTTTTATTTCATTTCATTTCATTTATTTTATTTTATTTTATTTATTTATTTATTTATTTATTTTTTGCATGATGAAGTTGGAGAATGAATAAGTAGGCTCTTTTCACAAAACAGAGGAAAGGCAAAACACCAAAGCGACAGTGATGTAGGCTGTGTAGTCTCACTGTGTTTGTTTATTCTGTCTATTCCCTCTATGCTATCAAGCCACAGTTGTGTTGCACCATAAGAAAGGAACACAGTAATAGCTTTTGCTTACAATGTGTTAGAGGTAAGAGTCAAACATTGGACTCAGAATCCAGATGAGACAGAAAATCCACTGTCTGCAGCTTGTTGCTGTGCAGCTCAGATTATACATTCACAAGAAATAGCAGGACTTGAATTGAACTTAATTTTAAGGAAGTTTTATCTTTTTTCTACATCAAGTAAAGAAGAGGTTATCATCTGTTTGAGAAAACATGAACAGAAAACTCAAAAATCACTGCTGCTAGTTATGGTGCTCTCTTTGTTCATGATTGCTGTGATGGAGGTGTTCAAGAAACATGTGGATGTGGCACTGAGAAACACACGTAGTGGGTGTGGTTCTGATGGGTTGATTGATGATTGGAATAGATGTTCTTAGAGGTATTTTCCAACCTTAACGATTATATGATCCTAAAAATTCAATTAAACCATTGCACACTGAAAGAGAAAAACCTCTTCCACACGACTAGGAGGAATTTCAGATCTTGAAAGTTTTACAAATGAGGGAAGAGCATTGTCAGAAGTAAATCCAAGTAAATTGTTCTGTTATATCTTCTATGTTTATAGCAATATATCAGTAGTTCTCAATCATTCTGGACAAATAATATTTATTATTATTATTTTTTTAAATATATCACAGAAGTATCTGAAACATATGAATACGATTTGGTCAAGAAGTGTTTTTTTTTTATATGCATATTTCACATTGCAGTAATTTAGTAAGATTATTTTTATTAGATCATCTTTGAGTAGAGAGATTGAAGATTACATTGTGAAATACTTGTTTCTGAAAAGAGTATAAATATGCATGTCACATGCCATTAATACTTGTGTGAGCAACATAGCCTTTCTATGCCTCAGCAACAACTTAAAACTGTAACTTGTATTCTGGTTACCTCTAAAACAGGTATGCTCTATTGTCTTTCTAACTCTCGAACTCATGTTAATCTACTTGAATGTCTATTTTAGTAATGATGGAGATCAACAGCTATAATTTATGGGTTTTCTCTTACATGGTGCTTAAATGGATTTTCAGGCATTATATTCTATGGGATGTTTAATAATTTTCTCTGGCTAATGTAAATATTTTTCCCATATTTTTATATAGTTCAGTCTATCTAGACTTTATAAATGGAATATTTCTTTCCCTCCTTATGTTAAGTCAGCTGGCTGTTTTCTTTTTAGTTTTGAACGCAATAGTACTAACTCATAAAATTAATTCCCATTTTGTGGGATTGTCAGAAATGAGGATTGCTCTGACCCCTGGTTGAACTCATCAGCTGAAATGAAGTTGTTCAGTGAGCTGGAGAAGACAAAGCTGAGTTCCAAGAAATTAATCAACTCCATCAGCCTCTGCGATAGGCCTGGAAATGGCACACATCAGACTGACCCTGAGCAGCTCTGGATTCCCTCCGTAAATGAAAGTCATCATTCCTGGCAAGGAAGATACTAAATTATAGGCTTTTAAATTTAATTTTCAGCTTACTTGTGTTTTCGATTAGTGTGCCATGTTTCATAAAGATAGTAGTACCTTTAAGTAGTAAATGTCCTTCATATACCAGCTCAGTTCCTGTTGTAATAAAAAGGTAAATTTGAAGTAAAAACTGTTAGCAAATGAAACATGAGTCATTTCTTTCTTGGGTTTTTTTTTTTTTTTTTTTTTTTTCCTTTCTCAGTGACACCCTAAGCAACAATACCAAATTATTTTCTTCATACCAAAATCAATAACAGGCTTGGAAATAAAAAGTAGCCCTGCAGCCTGAGGCCACAGATTTTCATGACAGGCTACTAAAACTATCTTTCAGTAGCCTGAAGGTCTGCCAGCTAATCATTCACTTTCCTTTCACTATTTAGTTGTCGGATATCTCTCCGGGCTAGTAAAACTTAAAGGCTATGTGACAAATTGTCTGCTAAAGAAACATTGTCCATTTTCATCTTCATGGAACTTCCATCTTTAGCGTGTAGGCTGAAAAGTTCACATTGCTTTGGAAGGAAGACAAAAATTAAAGCTGTAAGGAATGTTAAATCCCAGTGAAATGAATGCCTTCTTATTTTATGAAATGCAAGGCAATAAAACCATTGTTCTGTACCTTTTCAAATCAGTAGTAAAACTCTCCTTTTAAAATTTTATTTATTTATTTATTTATTTATTTATTTATTTATTTATTTATTTTCCAAAGGGTCACAGTGGATACATAAGAGAACACACGTTTAAGATATCTCAATTAAGCTCTTTAAGATGAGGGGACAGGTCAGTTAAGGTTGAATGCCTTACCTAGGTGCGTCTGCTTTGTGTATATGCATATGCATGACAATATAACCTATAAGTAAGTAACCAGCAATTACCAGCAACCTTTGCAAGTGATACATCATCTGTTGCAGTGATGGGTAGAAATTAGAAGGTGATGAATGCTACCAACTCTCCACAAAGTTCTGTGTTTAATAAATTTGGCAAAATTGTAAATATTTTGCAGAGGATTCTAAATTTCATTTCTTTATGATTCAAATTCTAATGGTTCCCAAATAACAAGTCTAGAAACTTCTTAATAACATCACTAGAAATTTTCCATGAGCATGCTTGGGAGGCATTTAATAGAGTGGCTTGACTAGCATCTTCTTATTATTCCAGGCTAATCACAAGTTTCTAGTCCTGTACCTGCATATTCTTTCAAGTGCATGGCTTGAGGCAAAATATGAACCTTTTCTTCTTAAATATTCCTCAACAATCCTCATATTCCTTGTTTCCCCCTATACTTCTGTTCCCTCCAAGCTGTATATTGGAAGGGTTTTTCCTTTTTTCTTTTCTTTTTTTCTTTTTTTCAGATAAACCAAACTTAAGCTTTCAGATATGTAAGTATCATAATCTGTACTAAACCTTTACATCATCTTAAAGAGATTACATCAGTGTAAGTCTTTAGATCACCTTAAGTACCTCAGACCTATTAATTTGTACTCTAATAGGTGATTAACTACACAGGTACACAGATGAGAGGTGTCTAAGGCAGGGCAAGTCAGTTAAACCTAGTTTGAAGTCCCTAAAGTGCTTTGCTACAGTGGCTATGTGCTAAGTTTTAGTGATTAACCTTTCATGGCCCTAGATATCCTGTTATAATGGATATTGTACATCTGTTTAGCTTACTTTGAAAAAAAACAAGCCTTTTCACCCCTAATTATTGCCTATTAGCTTCTATACTGAAGAAGCAAGTTTTAAGGTGTTTCAATTCCTCATTACTCTTCTGAAGAAATAGCACAAGGAGTCAATACTTCTTAATGTTTTTCAAAACAATGCATAGGGAAGTGCATGCATGTATGTGTGTGTACAATATATGTATATTGTATGGAGAAACACATGCATAGGGAAAGGGTGAATATGTAGTCCTTCTCTGCTATTCTTTTAACTCAGACAGGCAGAACTTGTGAATTTCAAATCCTCGTTCCCTTCTATTTCCACTATACTATTCCCCTTAAAAAATAATCTTGCTGCTGGTGAAAATTCTGATTAAAGATGTGATGATTGGAAACATAGTAAGACATGGTAAAGAAATTTTTTATGTTTTGATCTAAAAGTGTTTCTGATGTTAAAATTTGTCTGGCGATAGATATATATATATTGCTGGGATAGCTAGAAAAGTTAGCTGTCTGTCCTGTCCCTGTGCTGGAGCTTATTCCTAGAGAAAGGATGAATTAGTGGTAAAAATTGACAAGTTTATAATGTTTTATAAAGAGCGGAGTATTCATGCAAATAGCCGGAGATTTCAGCTTACATTAACACCTTCTCATATTTGCATGTTAACTCTTATAAATCTACCCAGGAGTAAACTCAAAATGGAGATGCAAATAGTCAAATATTTCACATGAACTATGGTTTGACCACCACCATTTTGTCTGCACTGCTTATTTGCATTTACAGTTTCACAGTGAGTCCACAATAGGAATACTGTAAAAAGCATCTTTATTTCCCCAAAATATATTCTTCATCACCATGGAAATCAAGTTATATTAAACACATGTATGTGGATGTTCAGCCTTAGTCTCTCCATTGCTCTGACAAATTACATTTGAACGTTGTGCCCATCTCTCCCTCTGAAAGCGTCATTTGTTTTCTTCCTTCAGTAGTACGCCTCAGTACAGATATTCACAATGACACACTCTGGTAGAAACAAGGCGAGAACAGTAGTGCAGACCTCTTCTGCTGTATGTCAGTTGTATCATTATTGGCACTTGATCTAGTGGTATGCATTTGTTTAATGAAGCATGGTTTCTTTAATCTTCTAAACTGTCCCTCCCTGAGAAGTATTAGCTCTCTCCTAGAAATTGAGTCATGATACAGTAACATGTTAGTTATTATTGTAACGACAACTGACCCCCCCATCACAGCAAAGAGTAACTTGATAACCTTCTGTAACAAACTGTACATGTTACTCTTCAAATGAAACACTAATTTATTAATAGAATTCACAAAATATTATTTTATCAGAAAATGTGAAGAAACCTAATTCAGAACTTTTATATTTGCTTTGTTTCAGAATTTGCAAGAGAAATGAAGTCTCAAAACCTAATACTCATGTTAACTGTTTTCTTAGTAAAGTCTGAAAGTACAGTAATAGTAGCAGCAATTTTCCCAGCTTAATACTACCTTGTAGATTCTCGTCTGAAAAACTGGTTGATTTGTATACACTAGTCTGAAATATTACATATATAACTAGAAGCTGGGACCTCAGACTACAATCTATTGAAGGCACGACTCTAAGGAAGTACAAAGGAACAGTCTTGTATAGTTAACATGTAATACAAAGATTGCTTTATTGCTATGTTAACATCAGAGTATTGTTGCAAACATCAAAATCAATAAGGAATTAAAATGGAATAAAATAAATATATATTTGAAGCAAAACATTATTATATTTGGGAAATTCTTTTCCTTCTCTTTCTTGGAATGTTGCTAACCAGAATGTTAGTACTGTAAAAATAAAAAAAATAAAAAAATGTATAATTACATTTTTTTTCTTAGTTTTTTATTCCAAAACAGCTGTTTATCCTCCCTGAAAGAGGAATTCAGCTATATTTTATTTGATATTTTTTCTGTATATTGTGGAAAGTCACAGGAATTCTATCTTGACTATTGACATATATCAAAATTTCCCCGACATATGCTGGGAATACGATTTAGCACAGAAGAAGCAGTCTAGGAGGTTTCTGGAATGTATGGAAGACAACTTCTTGATGTAGATGATAAGAGAACCTACGAGAGGAGCTGCCTCATTAGACCTGCTGTTCACAAACAGAGAAGGTCTGGTGGGAGATGTAGAGGTTGGGGGCTGTCTTGGGCAGAGTGACCATGACATGGTAGAGTTCTCGATTCTTGCTGGAGTCAGGAGGGGGAACAGCAAAACTGCTACCTTGGACTTCTGGAGGGCGGACTTTGAATTGTTCAGGGGACTAGTAGGGAGAGTCCCCTGGGATTCAGTCTTAGAGAGTAAAGGGGTACAAGATGGCTGGTCGCTCTTCAAGAAGGAAGTCTTAAAGGCACAGGAGCAGGCTGTCCCCCTGAGCTTCAAAATGAGCCAGTGCGGAAGACCGGCGTGGATGATAGGGAACTATTCTTGAGGCTCCAGGAGAAAAAGAGAATCTACCTCCTTTGGAAGAAGGGATGGCCAACTCAGAAAGAATACAAAGAAGTTGTTAAGATGTGAAGGGAGAAAATCAGAAAGGCAAAAGCCCAGCTTGAACTCAACCTAGCTGCTGGGGTAAAAGGGAACAAGAAACTCTTTTACAAGTATATCAGCAGTAAGAGGAGGACCAGGGAGAATCTCCATTCTCTACTGGATGAGGCTGGGAATGTGACCACTGAGGATAAGGAAAAGGCAGAGGTTCTGAATGCCTTCTTTACGTCTGTCTTTAAAAGTCAGATGAGTTATCCTCAGATTTCTCCACTCCCTGACCTGGCAGCCTTGGCTGGGGAGCAGACTAAACCCCCCACAATTCAGGACGAAACAGTCAGAGACCTACTACTCCAACAGGACTGCCACAAGTCCATGGGGCTGGATGAGATTCACCTAAGAGTGCTGAGGAAACTGGCAGAGGTGATTTCATCTATCAGTGCTCCTTGTTGACCGGTGAGGTCCTAGAAGACTGGAGGCTTGCCAATGTGACTCCCATCTACAAGAAGGACTGTAAAGAGGATCAAGGGAACTACAGGCCTGTTAGACTGACCTCGGTGCCGGGGAAGGTTATGGAGCAGATTGTCTTGAGGGAGATCATGCGGCACGTGCAGGACAACCGGGGGATCAGGCCTAGCCAGCATGGGTTCATGAAGGGCAGGTCCTGCTTGACCAACCTAATCTCCTTCTATGATCTAGTGACCCATCTGGTGAATGAGGGAAAGGCTGTTGATGTAGTCTACCTAGACTTCAGCAAAGCCTTTGACACTGTCTCCCACAGTATTCTCCTGCAGAAGCTGGCAGTCCGTGGCTTGGACAGGTACACTCTTGGCTGGGTAAGGAACAGGCTGGAGGGCCGGGCCTAGAGAGTGGTGGTGAATGGAGTTAAATCCAGCTGGCGACCGGTCACGAGTGGTGTTCCCCAGGGGTCGGTGCTGGGACCTGTCCTGTTTAATGTCTTTATTGATGACCTGGATGAGGGCACTGAGTACACCCTCAATAAGCTTGCAGATGACACCAAGTTGGCTGGAAGTGTTGATCTGCATGGGGGTAGCGAGGCCCTACAGAGGGATCTGGACAAGCTGGATAGCTGGTCTGAAGCCAATGGGATGGGATTCAACAAGACCAAATGCTGGGTCCTGTATTTTGGCCACAACAACCCCAGGCAATGCTACAGGCTTGGGGCAGAGTGGCTGGAAGACTGTGTAGAGGAAATGGACCTGGGAGTGTTGATTGATGCTAGACTGAACATGAGCCAGCAGGGTGCCCAGGTGGCCAAGAAGGCCAATGGCATCCTGGCTTGTATCAGCAATAGTGTGGCCAGCAGGAACAGGGAAGTAATTGTCCCCCTGTACTCAGCACTGGCGAGGCCGCACCTCAAGTACTGTGTCCAGTTTTGGGCACCGCACAGTAAGAAAGACATTGAGGCCCTGGAGCGTGTCCAGAGGAGGGCAACAAAGCAGGTGAGGGGTCTGGAGCACAGGCCTTATGAGGAGCGACAGCTGGGATTGTTCAGTCTGCAGAAGAGGAGGCTCAGGGGAGACCTTATTGCTCTCTGTAACTAGCTGAAGGCAGATTGTAGTGAGCTGGGGGATCAGCCTCTTCTCTCGTGTGACTAGTGATAGGATTAGAGGGAATGGCTTCAAGCTGCGCCAGGGAAGATTCAGGCTGGACGTTAGGAAATACTACTTCTCTGAAAGGGTGGTCAGGCACTGGAATGGGCTGCCCAGAGAGGTGGTGGAGTCACCAACCCTGGTGGTGTTCAAAGAGCATTTGGATGTTGTGTTGCGGGACATGGTTTAGCGAGAACCATTGGTGAAGGGCGAATGGTTGGACTGGATGATCCTGTGGGTCTTTTCCAACCTTAGCGATTCTATGATTCTATGAAAAGATCTTGAGAAAACAGTAAACTCTCTGGAATTATTTGTATTTTTGGAAATACAGACTTGAATGTAAAGTAAATCATCAGATGTTTTCCTATTTTTCCTTTTAATCAATGTATCATGGACAGAAAGCTTACAAAATGTAAAAATTTAAATAAATGCTTGACTACTGTGACCGTTTGTTTGTTTGTTTTTAGAGTTGGATGCATTTTTTAATCAAGTTTTTAAACAAAAAGCACTGTGGTACCTGACCAGTACTGCTTGTGGTTGTGATGAAAGCTCAGTGCAACAAAAACTTCAAAGACAGTGATTCAGAGTGAATTTCTCTGATTTGAACATTAGTGATAACCTTTGTCTAAACACCAGACTGGAATACTTATATTGTTAAAAACGTGTGCTGCACTGACCTTTCACAGGATTGTTTGCAGTCAGATATTTCAACATACCATACCTGCAACTGTATTGACTAGAGTGTTTTGCCTGTCAGGATTAAGTTAATGTTGTTATCTGTGGTTGTAATGGGTTTTGAGCCTGCTGTTGCCTGCCTGCAAATGCAACTTTAAATTACTTTCCAGTAAGACATGATGATTTGCTAAGTCTCTTGTTAGGTTCTTTAGTCAGATTTTGTATATAATATAAGGAGGGAAACTTTTTGAGCGCTGTGTTGCACTCAGTGTTTCCAGAATCTTACCTGTGACATACATAAGAAATTTCACAGATTTCCTAAAAATTAGAGCACTCCTCAGAAGACAAAAAAGGTAGGAAAAAAGTAAAGAAGAAATCAATGGCTATGTGATTTCAGTAGTTTCATTTTATTTTTAAAATAGCCAGGAACTTCCAAATCTCACCTAAAAAATATTTCTATCTTCATAACTGAATCCAGTTGTACAAATAATTGCCATGTTCTTTTCAAGAATTTACAGCAAAGCCTATCAGTGATCTTGTGTTTCCCCATGTTTCCTCTTCCAAATCATATGGGGGGAAGCAGAAAAGCAAGCTGGTACCATGAAGCTTACACCTTGGCTGTCTTGTGGCTGAAGCACCAAATGTGTCTCGTATCCAGACAGGAAGACTGAATTCATGAACAAACTCTTATAATTTGCATCTTACACTGTAATACTGTTTTTTAAATTTTTGCTTTGACAAATTCAGTCCTTTCTTTTTTCATGTTTGTCTAGAACATTTCTATAAAAATAACTTTGTTAGGAATATATTAACTTGTAGTTCTGCTATCTTTCCATAGTTGCCCTTTGTCTACCACACCAAACTCCTTGCTTCCAACTGAAGTGACTGTTGAAATCTATCCAAACTTTATTTATCGTTGCTCCTTCCCTGTCAAATAATTAAATTCCAACAGCATTGTGTTGCCACACTTTCTCAACCTCCATTACACTTTCAAGCAAATGTTTGTCTTATATCTCTCACTCTGTTTCTTACTTTTGAGAGAAACTTCACAGAAATTGATTATTTTCTTCCACCTAGCCTTTTTAAAGGGCTTGTAATAGAATGGCACTAACAAATCCCTCCTTTGATAAATACAGATCAGCAGAGAAATGCTGAAATTAATGGGAGATCAGCTAAAATTTGTACTGTAATAGACTGACCCAAGGCATCCTGGACATCAAATTCGTCTTCACCAACACATCCTTGAGTTTTAGGGTCATCTACTGAAGCCACGATACTCACAAGTAGATTTGTAAGGAAAGGCACTTTGATATATTCCTGTTATCTTTAAATATTGAAGGGCCTGATCAAGAATGCCATAGAACAGAGTTCCCATTTAACGTAAGTTGCAGTTGGTATTTTCCATCTGGATATTTACAGAAAGGTCAAACAGATTTCTGTCTTTTAAGGTTTTCCTGCTGTAATTTGATCACAAAGCATAGCCTGCACATCTGAGAAGACCTCTGGTGTCTTTGCTTTGGGTAAGAGAGAACAATGTAGTTATACATAGGACAGTATTGCCTAAATACTCCTTTGATGTTGACCAGGAATGCAAAGATTAGCAATGTGATTATTTTTATCACATTTTTGAAGGGAAATAAACAAACACAAGCAAACAAAAAAACCCTAACATAAACAGTTTAAGTAAATGGAATTTTCATAGAACTTGTTAAAGGATTCTGAGGACAGATTTCACAAGTATTCAGGGTACATGCAAAGTATTGCACATTACTGAAAAAAAGAAAAGAAGTGAACAGAAGCTTTGGGCAAAAAGAGTATAAAAACCTTCTTGTGATTTCGAGCTTTCTGTTCAGCTATCTGTACATCTTCCAACAAGATTTGATTGCGCTGTAATACAGCTAGGAACTTTATAACCACAGCTCTTCCTCCCTACCTGTAGAGCCAGCTCTTAGTCTCCATCTACTGCTGAACTTGCTTCACTGTTAGTCACACCATTGTTAAAGTGCATGCTAAAAATTGTAGATTATTTCTGTTCACTGCACAGTACATTGTTTTACCATGGATAATGTTTTATTTATAAGGAAAATAAATTGTCAGAGTTAAAAAACACAGTGCATTTTGTTCTAGGCAACACATTGCTTTTATCACACAAATAATTTATTGGTTCTGCTCCCAGACGAGTTCTGTGCTGACCTTTCCAGGTGTACTGAATATTGCAGCATAATTTGTCTTGTTGGGAAAATGTATTTATTTTAGCCATTAATATAGGCTGTCATAACCTTTGTGTTGAGGAGCAAGTTTGTTGTTTTAATTCTGAGACCCACTGTTATAAAGGAATGTACAAAAACTAAAACTTTGTGTCTTAATGCCTTTGAATTCTGAGTACAAGAGACAAATTCTGATCTGAATCTATCATATAATATCTGGTAATGGATTGGAGTCAAAGCCGGAAGAGTCGTGGTTCTCTGTTGCAGGGCAGGCACGACACCATCCCTGTTCAAAATTAGTCCCTGTGAATTGTCAGCTCACAGTGACAGATGCTCCTTCAGAATAACTCACTGAATTTTAGCAACACCCAACATAAGCTTGGATGTCTTGTTTGTACAACTTTCAAGTGTTGCTTTGTAATGCGGTCATATACAACTAGTTCAGCCATCATAGCCTATCTCTAGCTGACTATTTGCTTTGAAATACCTACAAATTAAGCTATTTTTTATCATTTTAAAATAGAGTGTGTACTTCAACAACAAAATAATACTGGAAGTACATCCCATGAAGTAAAACACACTAGTTAACATGTTGCAGATAATATTTTTTGGTCTTTAATGCTCAGGGAAATGGTCTTGTTAAAAGAAAGAAAACCAAAGCCAACTAACCAACCAAAAAAGCCATAAAAAAGCAAAACAAAACACAACACCACAAGATGAAGAAATGTCAAAAATACCTGTCTTGTAGTCTGTTTATAATGAACAACACAGTTTGTAAATTGAAGTTGCAGTAAAGGCTTCCAAGAACTAAAATCAAACTTTTGTTTTGAGTAATGAAATACAAACCAACTATAATGCATATCAAGTTCTATGTAGATGTAAGCTTTGAATCACCACCTTTATATTTCTTTAAACACACCTAGTAACATTTTGAAACAAGCAATTCAAATTTTCTCTTCTGGTTCACTACAGGAACTACAGAAAGATGTTATGCAAGCTTGTGGCTTACTTTTCTGGAAAAAATGAATCTCAGAAAATGAAGTGACAGCTGGGGACTTTTTTTACTAAACATCACTTAGTAATTAGTATTTGTCATGGTTTTTGATTTTTGGTTATTGGTATTCTGCATTATAACTTCATGTAGTGCACTGGGAGTTAAAGAGTTAATGCCCCAGTTCCAGGCATCTGTCTGAAAGAGAAGGACTACATTTCCCAGAAGACTGCTCACTGTTCTGTTATCATTCCTGCTCAGGGAGAACACATGTAAGGCCTGGTCACCTGATGTCCCTCTTTTTGATCGTCAGGCTCTCTCGCTTCTGCTTGTCCTGACTGCACACCATTATTGTAAGGCCTTCAGCTTTTTTCGGACACTCTTTCTCTCATTATATTTCATTTATTAGCTTCAATTGTAATTATATTGAATTATAGCATGTTATCTTGCATTCCGATACCATATTTAGTAAATTAGTTTGTTTCTCCTCAGATCATAGACACTGTTTTTATTTATTCTGGGGTCTGCTCTTTCCCCTTTCCGGAGGTGCAGATCTGTGGATCCCTCTTCCCTGCTAGTCACGGAACTGGGCCAAACCAGCCCGTAAACCACTGATGGTATTTAGTTTTCATATCTTTCAAGTCTTCAGTTTAAAGCTCTTTGACCAAATTCTTAAAGCTTGGTCTTGTGCTCAACATTCAAGCCATGTCACTGTGACTACTATTTATTAGTTTGTTGGCTTTTGTGAGAGGGAGAAAAATATTCTGAAAGCAGAAGAATGCTCAAGGATGGAAGATGAGTGATGACTTGCAAATATTTCCCACTTCAACAGCTGCTCCAGAAGTTTAACATCCTGTTAAATAACCTGCATTTGGATGATTCCAATAAACCTCTTGTTTAGACAACTACCTGTATACATTTACACTGAAGAGCAAAACCTCAAGCCCTTTGGTGAAAAAAGCTAAGACTAAAACTGGCTCTGCAACTCTTATATGTACTGTAATGAATTGGGATAGTTTCTGGCATTTACTGACTGAGATTCGAAAAATTAATACCTACATCTATATGTATTCATGTCCAATTTTGTGAACTAACAGCAGAGGAAATCATTTCATTAAAAAATTATAATTATGATTTCTTAAATTGAAATGCAGATACAAAGTGAGGCATTTCCAAAAAAATAAAAAAATAAACAACCCACAACTAAACTGCAAAAACACAAAAATCAGCAACAAACCAACACCAAAAAACAACTGTCATGGTTTTATGATTTTTGGTTATCAGTATTCCACATCACAACATCATGCAGTGTACTGGGAGTTAAAGAGCAAATGCTTTAGTTCTGGGTACCTGTCTGGAAGAGAAGAAGAACTACATTCCCCAAGAGCCTTTTCGAGTACTGTTATCATTCCTGCTCAAGTGAACAGATATAAGGGCGCAGGTCATCTGACTTGCCCTATTCTCGTCTTGCCACGTTCCCTGTTGGATCGGCTCGCTACTGCTGCTCCCGGCTGCATGCAAGGCTTCAGCATTAGTGTAAGACCTTTGGCTCTCGGACAATCTTTCTCTCAATTATTTTTGATTTATATTGTATTATTGTGTGTTATCTTACATTCCGAAACTATATTTAGTAAATTAATTTGTTTCTCCTCAGATCGTTGCCGCTGTTTTTAATTATTTTGGGGTCCCCTGTTTCCCTTCCTGGAGGCACGAATTTTGCAAAATCCCTCTGCCCCACTAGTCACGGAACCAGGCCAGACCAGCCCTTAAACCATTTACACCAACAAAACAAAACAAGACAAAAGATGTGAACATGTTTTAAGAAAGATCCTAGTGCCAGTCTTTCTCCTTTTCTCTCTCTGGCCCATTTATTTAATATTTATTATTTAACAGTAATATTTAATTATTTATATGAAGGGGAATAGCATCGACAAGAGAAGCTGAAAAAAGAAATGACTTTGTATAGCAGTGGTTGTTCTACTTGCAGATGTGCAAGGTAGAAGATGGAAGTGTGCATTCATATTCCAAAACAGGAAAATTAAGGAATAACTGTGTTCCCATCAGGAGTTCAAGGTATTCCATATCCTAGACTCACCAGAATTTTGTTCCTTTCTAAGTTCTAATGTGGAGATGATTCAGTTCACTGGTGCAACCCACTGGTGCAATTTATTTTAAAATAAATTTAAAATAAAACAAAAATATTTTGTTAATATGGAAAATGATTCCCTTTGGCCAGAAACATCAGCTTAGGTACATCATTAGGCAGCTGTAGGCATCTCAACAAGGTGGTACAGACTGTGCTGGGAGATGACTGGCGTTAGAATACAAAAAAAAAAAAAAAAAGAAAAAAAAAAAGAAAAAAAAAAAGATGTCTTCGAACATCTGCTGCTCTCCAGAGTATGTACTTCTGTGCATTAGTCATACCAAAGATTTACTTCCATATTATCAGTGCATGGACTTAAAAAAACAAGCTACTAAACTTCTAAATGTGGTATACACCTTGGTGTATACCTTTTGTTCAGTTCCCTTTCCAGCCTACAGGGATACAAGAAAAACCCACAAACTGTCTAGTGTATGGAAAGTGGGACAGGGAGAGACAAGGAGAGAGAAGAAGAAATTATCATTTTCTCAATCAATGTTGATGTATCCAGATAAGGGAACTCTGAAATACGAAATAGTTTCTACAGTAGTTTGAACCTTAGACTGAGATTTTCCTGCCATGACAGCTACAGAATCTGAAACTGCCTGGTCTAGCTCCTCCCACCCCCACCCATATCCCTGCTGTAAAGCGCTGTGCCTTCTTTCAGGGAAAAAATGTCTCTTTTCTCACTGCCAGCATCGGCTGTCACCAAAAAAATCAATCCCTTCCTGTGCCTGTTGGCACAGAATAGCTGCACCCAACTTGTGCAATCCAGCTGCTGTTCTAGGTGTGAGGACAGAAGAAGAAAAATGGTAGAAGCAGAAAGGGGAATTGTTAGCCTTTCAGGAGGCTGAGCTCAGTTCAGACCCTTCTTCCTGCTTGCAGTGGTTATAGTTATGATAAGTACCATTTTAACCTCAGAAGAAAGATAAGTCTACTGGAAGGCTATTAAGTTAAAAAAAAAAAAAAAAAAAAAAAAAAAAGGAATTCAGTCATTCTGGCAGTGTTGACTGCTGAAATAAGCATCAGTTTTACCAGAAAGATGAAGTGGGATGGCTAGGAGATACTTAGAATCATAGAATCATAGAATCGCTAAGGTTGGAAAAGACCCACAGGATCATCCAGTCCAACCATTCGCCCTTCACCAATGGTTCTCGCTAAACCATGTCCCGCAACACAACATCCAAATGCTCTTTGAACACCACCAGGGTTGGTGACTCCACCACCTCTCTGGGCAGCCCATTCCAGTGCCTGACCACCCTTTCAGAGAAGTAGTATTTCCTAACGTCCAGCCTGAATCTTCCCTGGCGCAGCTTGAAGCCATTCCCTCTAATCCTATCACTAGTCACACGAGAGAAGAGGCTGATCCCCCAGCTCACTACAATCTGCCTTCAGCTAGTTACAGAGAGCAATAAGGTCTCCCCTGAGCCTCCTCTTCTGCAGACTGAACAATCCCAGCTGTCGCTCCTCATAAGGCCTGTGCTCCAGACCCCTCACCTGCTTTGTTGCCCTCCTCTGGACACGCTCCAGGGCCTCAATGTCTTTCTTACTGTGCGGTGCCCAAAACTGGACACAGTACTTGAGGTGCGGCCTCACCAGTGCTGAGTACAGGGGGACAATTACTTCCCTGTTCCTGCTGGCCACACTATTGCTGATACAAGCCAGGATGCCATTGGCCTTCTTGGCCACCTGGGCACCCTGCTGGCTCATGTTCAGTCTAGCGTCAATCAACACTCCCAGGTCCATTTCCTCTACACAGTCTTCCAGCCACTCTGCCCCAAGCCTGTAGCATTGCCTGGGGTTGTTGTGGCCAAAATACAGGACCCAGCATTTGGTCTTGTTGAACCTCATCCCATTGGCTTCAGCCCAGCTATCCAGCTTGTCCAGATCCCTCTGTAGGGCCTCGCTACCCCCATGCAGATCAACACTTCCAGCCAACTTGGTGTCATCTGCAAGCTTATTGAGGGTGTACTCAGTGCCCTCATCCAGGTCATCAATAAAGATATTAAAGAGGACATTGTGAAGATATTGTGGGACATACTGGGCCTCTGATGAAATATTGTGTTTGACAAGCAAGGTCTAGAGTCTCCTTGAAAGAGGCTGTGCAAGTTTCCCCATTTTCATTCATCTCTAGAAATCAGGATATACAATATTCTTCTGATATCTCACCAGTCTGTTAGTCCTTCATAATAATGACATAGCATGACCTGAAATTATTTATGCTTGAACCCTCGACATGCACGTTTGTTTTCAGTATTTTTCATTCAGTGATGGAGTCTCTGTTTCCATGCAATATACATTTATGAAGGCCCAGATTTATCCACCTGCATCCAGAGTCTCCTTCACTTGTATGAAAATGAGTTTTACTTCATTCTTGCTTTCAGTTGTTTGACTGCTCTTCCTGATTATCTGATCCTTCATCACCCCTTCCAATAACTGGAAGAGTCCTGTGTGTAAATATATGTTTTTTGGATCCTTAAAAGACAAGCTTATGAACCTAAATGGTATATCTTTTATTAATGTTACAGAAGGAGA